>NC_092431.1:4344854-4500854 GCF_036169615.1 Heliangelus exortis
TGCAGGCTCTCAGCCCAAATCAAATGTGCAGCAAATTGATTTAGCATTGGTCACAGGGAAAGAGGGTTAACTTTACATTATTTCACATGGCACTTAGCAAATTACTGCAGTTCAGTGATGCACAGTAACTCAGTGGCAGCCCAATCCCTGTGCTCAGAGATGTGCTGGGCCACAAAATAATGGCCTTAGCCCTCATCACTGAGTCACTTAGAGACAAGAAGCATGAGAGTCAGAAATGGATACTCCTAAAGTGGAAAGCAAAGGGATGGATTAAGTAACACCCCAAGTTTTTCTAGTGCTCAGTCTTGAAAACCTGCAAATGTATTCAGACCAAATTAATTCCCAGAGTAAATGCACAGTGGTCACTGCCACTCCCAGTATTTGATCACAATTTACTTCACCTTGCAGGGATTCTTGCAAGCATCTGGGCAAAGTGCTGTTCAGCCCAATGGAAATGTGATATTAACTTAAAACTTAGCTAATACCAGTGTCCTGCTCTGTCAGCTGTTCTTCTGCTGTGCCTGACTCCCTTGTATGATTCTGGAGTGACCAAAGGGTTTTGTGTTTCTTATGTTGGTGGTATCATAGATAAATTATTGATATTTGCCTGATCGTTGTGAATCGCTAATTGGCTTTATGTATTAAAGTAACAACAATACAATCCCATAAAAATAGGTTGTCATGCAATTTAACCCACACACAGCCCATGCCTGCGAGTTGTTGATGTGCATCACTCTCAGATTTTAGAGTTAAAACTCACACAGCAGAAAAAAATACCCCTCACAGTTCATTAAAAACAAACAAACAAAAAAAGAAACCACTAAGGATAAAGTGGCACATCCTTATAAGGTTAACATTAATCATCCTGTTTGTTTTCCCTTCTCTACCCTGCTTTCCCCATCTGGTTTGGTACTACTATTTATGGCATTTTAACAGTCCCCTCCCATGTCCCCACTGCACTGCATGGATTTTCAAACTCGAAATAAACCCAAACCCACTGTAAAGCACACTGAGTATTGCCACAGCAGTCCCAGAGCTCCCCAGGCCAAGGAGCTCTCTGTCATACAGCAGGTGCCACATGGAGCATGTTTATTGCTCCGCAGTGGCAGCAGCCTTTGCTACTGTCCCCAAAAGAAGGGGAAGCAGGGGGGCTTGAAAATATGTGAGCTGCTGCCATATTTATTGTCTCTCTCTGTATACACAATCATGCAGCTTTTCACTGGGAGGTGGTGAGACACTGGCACAGCTTGCCCAGGGAAGTTGTAGCTTCCCCATCCCTGCAAATGAAGGCCAGGTTGGATGGAGCTTGGAGCAACCTGGTCTAGTGGGAGGTGTCCCTCCCCATGCAGGGGGGTGGATTAAATGATCTTTAAGGTCCCTTCCAACCCAACCCAGTCTGTGATTCTATGCTATGGCCAAGACTGGATGCTTTAGGAAAGGGTAAGGGCAGGAGCAGAGGATTATCTGCCTATTACATAGAAGAAGAAGCTTGACTGGTGACACTGAGAGGCTGGCTGCTGATTTGGTACAAGCTGCCTGATGAAAGCCAAAAATATCCCAGTTATTAATAATGAGTCACAGAGGAAAAGTGAGAGGGCACAGGTTCCTCAGCTGTTTGCACAACTTGCACTTACCAGTAGTGAGGGAGAAATTTCAGGGACTGAAATCTGCCTTTGTGGGCATGAACTTAACTATAGCAATATGAAACACGGTCCTGAATGCCCCACGTGCACAGAGTGAGGGTTTCCAAGGCATTTGGAAAGTGCCATCCATAAAAAC
The DNA here is from genome assembly GCF_036169615.1 of Heliangelus exortis. NCBI lineage: Eukaryota > Metazoa > Chordata > Aves > Apodiformes > Trochilidae > Heliangelus > Heliangelus exortis. The sequence goes on from NC_092431.1 coordinate 4,346,634, forward strand.
TGGAAGGGACTTGCCAGATCAAGCTATTCCACTTGTGACACAAAACCTTGATTTAGATGGAAGTCATCATCTGGACTATGTGTGGGGACTTTTGTGCAGTAACAATAAAGCTTCCATCTGAGTTATTTTTACTCTTTGCAAATTTAGCTTCTGTGCATAGTGGGAGGTTAACATCAAGTTCTTAATGCACCAGAGACACCAGCTGTACTTTGACCAGCAGTGGATAATCTGAGGAGACCAGTGACTGTAACATTTGGGCAACTGATGTTAGAAAGAATAAAAGCTGAGTGTCTTGAATAGACACATGTCTCACCACTAGAATAGGCTTGAAGGGACAGAAGCAACCTCATGATGAAAGGTGACCATGAAATTTTCCTGTTTCAATCAGTAAGGAGAAGGAAAAAACAAGAAGAAAATAACACACACCCAAGTTCTAGCCAGGTTTTGAGTTGAAGACTGGACTGAAATCTGTTTTGATACCCTAGCAGAATAAGTGGGATGACACTCTCCTCTATATCCTGTTCTTCATGGACAGCAATGTATAATCTCAGTCTCTAGTTTAGCTGGTAGCTAAGTGAAGTCTCCATCTTTACAGGGATTTTATGCCTCAATCAAAGCCAGCTTGCATCTCCACCTCACTCTGCATTTGTCACTATTGTAAAAATAACTAATGGTCCAACTCATCTAACAGTGAAGTCAAAAGAAGAACAAGGGAGAAAATGAGATAAAAGACATGAGATATTCTATCTTTAGAGTGGTGTTTTATTAGCCTTTGTTCTCTTGGTAGATCTAAATCCTCATGCACAAGGCCTATGATTACACCCAGGGGGGAACTCAGATTTATGTTAACATAGAGAAGACCAAGTTATAATCATGTGGCATAGCTATATTAAATAAATGCACGATGTAAAGGACAGTGGGATCTGATCACTTGTTAAAAAGAGCTTATATTTCTATTTTTTTAGACCCAAGGAGAGATCCATTATTAATGGAGAACATAGGCAAAAATCTTATCAGCTGTTCTATACATGAGCTATCCTGAAATATGCTCCTAAAACAAGTGAGATGAATTATCCTCCAAAACATGATTTTAGGAATGTTCTTTAAACCTGTGTCATGGGACAGTCATGCAAGTACTCAGGACACCCACGTTCACTTTCCAAACCTTGGTGCTTGGCTTTTTGTGAACGTTAAAAATTGGAGAGGAATCTGACTGAATATGATTGAATGGGCATATAAAGGATGCAACATTGCAAATTCACAGCTGCAGGCAGTCAAGATGTAATTTGTGCTTGCATGCAATTAGTAGCCACCATCCAGCTAGAACATGAACAGCATAATTTCTGGGTTAGTCAGCTGCCTGCCTGCAACCTGTTGTGCCCAGCAATGGCAGCCAGTAGTGCTCCCTCATCAAAAAAAGGGTGATCTGAATGGGATGCACAGGAGAAAATCTTCTCTAGCTCTCTGTGTTGGAAATTAGCACTAATTGATGTGAGGAATAAGGTTTAGCTCACCTGAAAATGTGTGATTGCACTTCCATGGCTTATTGCCAATCTACTCTGCTACTAAACTATCATATTGAAGTCTTCAGGGGAGAGGTAGCTTCCAAAAGGAAATTGATCCCACCAGTCTGGAGCACCTAGGACAGGATTTTCTATCTTCTACCAGCCTAGAACAGCTTACGTTTGAGACCTACTTTTTATACAGATGGAGTAAGGTGAGGTGCAATGCACTCCAAAGCAAGATGGAAATTCCTTGTTAAAGAAACATTTGTTTAGAGGTTCCTCACGGCAAAATTTCTCCATTTTAAGCATTGCCAAAAAAAGTGACATCAGCAAAATTCAAGTGGATCTTAACTTTGCCAGGTGGATCTGAAGGACACTTCATCCCAAGGTACTGGAGTTCACTTTTCTGTAGTGTTTTGCAAGACCACTACCCAGACAGATTGTAACAGAACCATCATTTCTTTGGGCTTCAGCCACCTAAGAATTCTCTTAAACCTGAATTTATCCGTTCTTCTTGGACCAGGAGTGTTATTTCTTAAAAAAAAATAAAAGTCACATGATGTTTTAAGATATTATTATTAATAAAGAAATAAAGTATGTGTGCACATGTGACACAACAGTCAAGGGCAGATTTGATAACGAAAGGTCATGTCCATGTGAAAATAATATTACATGCTTGGAAGCACAGGCACGTTTCTGAATGTTTCCAGTGCAGAAAATAATGAAAACAGAATTCACAATGCTGAACAAAAAAGAACATTGCTCCCCTAACCAGCATAGATACTTTTTTTTACATAAGAGTTGATTGGTGGTGTTTCATATTGTAATAAGAAGCTTTAAAATAGGAACAAAAATTACAGCAAACACTTTCATGCCTTGCTGGTCTAATATCTTTGGTGTTCTACAAAACACTCCCCTTCAGAGTGACCAAATGGGTTGTTCAGGTGCCCTAACTGGTACAACTACTGCTTAATTTGTCTTTTTACTGCAATTTTGATAGACCAGTAATTGTCTCCAGTGACAGGATAATGCAGAGAAGTACTGCAGTCACCACTGTTAGTGCTGGGTTATTGTTCTTCATTACAAACATATTTAATTTTCCATACAGCACGTCTTTATGGATTTCTTCTAATTGGTTGCTCAAACTGTTCTCTGAGACTCACTAACAGTTAACTTCACAAACTGCTTCCAATGCAGAGCAGTAAATGAAGAGTCAGCCAGAAATGGACAAAGGCTTCATTTGTCTCCTGGGCTGAAAGACAATCAATTTCAAGAAGGACAAGGGTATTTCTGGAAACTCACTAAAGTTTATTCAAATTCACCTACAGGCATGGAGAGCATCATCTGACTCTTGACTAAGAGGAACTTCTTACATTTCCTATCTTATGACTTGTACAAAGCATAACTTCTCCTGCTCATCCTATCTTTTTCCTAATCCTAAATGACACAGAGATGTGGAAGATAATTTTTTTTTTTTTTTTTTTTTTTTTTTTTTTGGATAGGTAGTATCCAGAACACTTTCCCAAGGTGTGGAAAACCTGGCTTCACATTCTTCATCTTCTGGAATTGGATCATGTGGGAAAATCTAGATTTTCCTCTCTAGCAAGTGCTGAGGATTTCCAGGTTACTTGCAGTCTCTCTTTTGAAACCACTGATCTTCACATATATGTAAATAAACAGGTCAGAACCAGACAGCAAATTTACTCATGGGTTAAGAAGTAAGATATCTTATGGAGATGTGAATTCACACCATACCAGGCAGGTACCCTACTGAAAGCCAGGCTGGTACATCAACTACTTTGCAGTTTTTTAATTGATCCACAGGGGAGAAAGGAGTAGTTGTGGTCCTAAATCCTCAAATACAGACTGCAAAACCATATATATGAATCACTGGGGAAAAAATAGGCAAAAATCTGTGTCCTCTCCGTTTCCTTAGATGTGACATTAATCTACTGGAATTAGAACTGGGCTAGAGGAGTGATCCCAAACAACCTAAACAAAAATAAAGTCACTTATCTAGGGCAATATAAGATTTTCTGGGGGAAAAGAAAGAATGACAAAAGATTGATTTAGTTTGGCTCTTTACAGAATGAAAGACCTTAATTCTGCTTGCAGAATTCTACCTTAATTCTGATGCAAGACCTGGGTATCATAAGGAAGCCTGTGCCACTCTGGTTTCAGTATACTGCAGCCTTTTAAAGGTAGATGAGGATCTACATTTTCTGAAAGGTCAGCTGTGACTCAATCACTATTTTTAGGTTGTTCTGCAAATTGTTACAATGAATCAATGTGTACTTTCCCTCACATTCATAGACATTTTATGTTTCTTTTTCCCTTGTTCTCCACAAGGAAAGTGATCCATACTCAGACATGTAGTGTGTAATTTGTTCATTTTATGTGGGAGGAAAGCAAAAAGGCCTTGATTCTGTGAAAAGCATCTGATTTCCTTAAGCCAAGGTTTCCTATGGAGTTTAAAGGTCAAGAAATTTTGAACTAAGGAAATTTCTACCACCATTAATTTCATCCACCTCTTGGTGGAAAAAAGTGAGTCAGACCTGGCTAAAAGTGAGTTCACCAGAAAGTCTCTGGGCTGTTCCCGAGGCGAATAGGAAACATCCTGAGCCCAGCTTAACTCCAGGAAGGAAGTATTTCACAAAATATATTATAACATGTTACAATATTTGAGTAACACACCATGAGTCAACATGTCATCTATGGACACTGAGACTACCATATTAAAATGATCCTGACTAAACAGAGTTGGGTATTGTGCACCCTTAGTCATGCCTGCTCATTTCATGGAGAAAATAAAAACCTTTTTCAATTTTTTTTTCTTTCTTCAGACCTTGGAAGTCAAAAGATGTGTGATATTAAAAGATGCAAGAAGGAATAAAATGGTAGAATGGATAAAACTGGTCTGATTGTTCAGATGCCAGTTCTAGTTTGCTGTAACTCATATGTTTTTTCTAATCTTGATTCTATTTCATCCACTTCCTTTTTAAGATGCATTAATATAAATTGTGTTTATTATTTTAACTGTGTTTATCATAATGAGAGGATTTACCTCTCTCTCAGAAAAGCATAAAATCATTAATATCTAAGAAATTTAGGTATGCTCAAGAGTCTGGGGCTGTATGTTTACCTGAAGAAAATATTTCCTTTCACAAATATTTATACCAATAAAACTGGAATCCAGAGTGGTCTTGGGCAGTGTCTTTAGACATTAAGAGACAGGCAGCCATCCATAAAGAAAGTATGGCAAGACTGCAGTAATTTCCATCTAAAACTCTGAGGTAAAAAAATCCCAAACAAACATGTGACCTAAGCAAGGCTTTTCTTTCACTGACAATAAATATTTTTATCACTACTTCTATCAAGCAGAAAACTTGTTTTTCATGGGTATCTAACTATGGTTTAAGCTGCTCAGAAAAGCCCAGTTGTAGGGTTTGTAAGTTCCCCATGTGTTTACATAAACTCCATAGGAACTCAAGGGAAGAAATCTTTGATTTAGATGACTGCAACAACTGCATCATTAAGGAGATTTAAAATGTCTTGCAGATAGGATGGGAAGAAGGGGGTCAGTGAGATAGTCCAAGGGATGAAATCTGTAGCATCATGAGAAGAGCATCTGTGCCAGTTTTCAAGATCAGAAATGATGGATCTGCATAAGGTTTGAATGACTGAGCAAAGAAAGTCATAATCAGAGTCTCAGAAGAGAAAATTGCTGGATTAATGTGTTCTGACTCTGTATAAAGAATTGTCATCCTGCTGTTTATATTTTGTGCTATCCTGGCAACCCTCTGAAGGGTGAGATAAAGCCTCCCCCAAATTCACTTACAAGATGTAGCAAATATGACACCTAGAGAAACATTTGTAGTCTGAAGCTGTGTTTCTCACGAGAGAAACATGTTTGGACAGGCTTTAATGCTTAGAAACTGTTCTTCAGGTCTGTAATTTCAGGAGTCAACCCTTAAACTTCTGCTTCTACTTTTTATTAGTGATTAGCATTAGCTTATGGTTGCCAGTGCTACCTACAGAGAACACCAGGGTAATACTAATTAGGAAAGAGGGGGAACTGTGAAGCTTTTGTAGCTGTCTTCTGTTAAACTATTAATATTATTTATGCTGTGCAGTACAATACCTAATACAGAGGCACCCTTGTGCTAAGCACTAAGCAAACAACTAACATTAGAAAGTCCTTGCCAAACAGGACCATACAAGCTAATTAAATGAGACTGACACAGAATTGGACAAGCAACTGATGTGAAAAGAAAGCCTGAGGTCATATAACAATGGAGCTCTGCATAGCCTGAATACTCATGTTATTGTTGTAAGCTGGTGCTGCAGTCATTGTATCAAACTAACTCTTGAAATGGGTGAATAGGAAACAGGATAAATCATTAAAGGGTTTTGTAATGTTCTGAGCAATTTTCATGAGGAACAAGATGGGCATCTGCAGTGTTGAGGTGATCTGTCATGGAACACAAAGCACTGAAATGACAGAAGAACACTTTCACCACTGGACAAAAACAAATAAGTAAAATTAAAGGAAAAAAAATGATTGAATATTTACATCCAGAGGAGCAGGGCTTGGGCAGAAGTAACTAAGTCCAGTTCTTTAGGTATTGCCACTAAATCCTAGCATCAAGAAGAAGAAACCATATTTTAAATGATGGCATAATTCATATCATTTGGTGGAGGTTGTTCGCTTTTAACCTAAGCCATTCAGTTCAGAGAGGCTTACAGTAAAATGAGACAGATTCATCCATTATTAATCAGGCCAATCCAAAAGAGAGTGCCATCCTTTAGAGCATGCTGTACAGCAATAGAGCACAATGACACATCGGAAGTGACAAATATTATTAATCATCTGCAATGGAACATAAGGTGGTGGCAGCTGCATCTATGATCACTACACTTGAAATCCAGCATTCCCCTTCCAAATGTAAAGCAAATTGTTTGTCTTTGATAAAGAAGTCACATCAGATGCCAATAAAAGCCTCTCGGTTGTGTAGGTGATTGTGTAATACGTGTGAGGGTACATTTATCAGAGGCACTCTGCAGATTGTTGGTGGGTGCAGTGTGCATCTACAGAATCAAATGGGAAGAGAAAACTGAGGTGTGAAACAAGTCAGAGCAAATGTGACCTACAAAAGTAGGGCTGCCTTTCAGTTAGACTGAAAATCATACCAGCCCCAGCCTTCAAAGTAGGCACCCTCATGCATGCTCACCATCTGGACCCATCATTGTCTCTGGATGTCCTGTGTCTGGAGCCTGATGTTCTACATGACAATGGGACTCCTGCTTCTAACCAGGAGGTTAGATTGAAATTTCTTGGATGTGAAAAGCCCTAACTAGATATTTATCTTCTGTTCAGAAAGCAAAAACCTCCAGTGCTGAGAGGAAGACTCTACAGCTATGACAACTGCAAAGAAAGTGAGGAGAGAAAAACTGTCCACAGTTCTTCAAAGAACAGGAATGAGGAGGCACACCACAATTTGGAGTGAGAAGTTTATCCCTCAGAAAGGGAATGCTTTCCATACAACATGAATGTACTTCAGATGTGGAACCTCTTCTGCTGCAGGTAGGATTGGGTTCAGCAAGAGCAAATGCATAAGAAGCCAGCCAGCAGGGTTAAATGTCACAATCCAATCTCCAGGTCAGAAAATCACTGTACCACCAGCTGTGGGAACTGAAAGGGCATGTGAAGAACAATCTTTTTATATTCTTACCTTCTACTTCTGCTGCTGATTGCTTCAAGGATAGCTCAAGATAACTGCTCCTGTGCTCTGATTGGATTTTCCTCTCCAAGGAGCAGAGTTTTCCTCTTCCTGAGAGGAAAGGGCAAGGTAATGGAAATGGCCAATTACTAGTTGGGTTAGTGACTTTTGGCTGGAATCTTTCACCCAAGTCTCAGAAACTATTCAAATCATGCTGAAAAAAAATGGAAAGAGGGAAGTCCACACTTAACTCAGATGGTGCAGCTTATGGCTGGCTTCTCTTGGAAATAAAATATTCACAGATTAGGATCTATGGTAGCATGCAATATTAATAGCAATAGTATTAAACAGGAGTTGGAGTGTTTCCAGTTTGTACAAGTATAAAAAATTCAGAACATTAGGTCTCGTGTCACTGACTTGAACCAAAAATAATGACGACTATGGTTAAGGGTAGGAAATGATCACTGGGAGTTAATAAAACAAGATACAGTATTATCATCTTCTTCTGTTTTCTGCTCAGTTTGTCAAATAGAAAATGGTGAAGTGACTTGCAGTTGAATCTAAAAATGCCAGCAAGGAAAGGGCTCTCTAATCCAGTAGAGAAGAGCTTCAGGGGAAGAAGTGGTAGAAGGTTCCCCACATCAATCCCTTTCAGTAATAAGGTACAAAACTGGAAAAGTGAGGGTGAATAACTGTTGAAGCAAATTTCAGGGGAAGGGGCAAACTGCTCCTCAGCTGAAGGACACAGGCATTTCTATAAGATATTCTTCAGTACTCAGAGTAATAACTGGGTGAATTTTATGGCTGAGTGTGCAAGATGCAGGAGGTCAGACTAGATGATATAATGGTTCTTTTCTAGCTCTAAATTCTATGAATCCACTAAGAATTTATTAGAAGCTGGAGGTGGCACTGGTATAATCCTGAGCCATGCTGCGAGCAAGATCTAAAGGCAGAAATCAAGTCTCCAAACTCTCACATAAATGTAAAACAGCTTGAACTGTAAGCACAGCAGTGAAACTGATACTGAAGCAGCATCTTCTGTGAGCACTGGCACTGCCTCTTGCTGTAAAAGTTTTCAGTTCTGATCTTGGTTGAGACCTTCAGGCCTTTTTGTAATATGAATGCTCATAGTAATAGGATCGAACCCTAGCGTTCTGCAGAGAAATTAATCAATTTCTACAGATACTTCTAAAAGAATATGTCATGAATGGTGGAAGCATGAGCCACAGCATGGGGCTGCTGGCTGCTGTTACCCACAGTGTGTCCCAGCTGCAAACCAACCAGACTTGTGTGGGGAATGAACAATTCTGCAGCAATGTCAATGCTAACCCAGCAGCAGCTGCCTGCATTGCTCTGCCTGCTCAGCTCTGCACCCCCCTTGTGCCACTGCTCAGAGCAGACTTTGAGTTTTTAAGGGAAATGCCCAGACAGGAAAAGCAGAGATTCTCAAGTCCCACACTCACCATAGTAAGGAATTTTGAGGGATTCAAAGAGGAAGACCAGTAGAGCAGTATTCCTGAAGGCTGCAGGCTATGACCTGGGCACATGCTGAAGACAGCAAAGTAACAGTGACAGGTATCATAAAGATCTTTCTTTGATGTACTTATATGGGCCCTAAATTATATTTGTTGTGTCTTTCACATGTCTAAATTTATACTAACATGCTTCTGAAGAGACCCTGAGCATCCCAATGCTGGAAATCTTGAAATCATGCACTGGGGGACTGTGGTAAGAGGTAAACTAAAGAATCTCAATGATAACAGTGATTTAAGCAGACACCTGTAACCAAGCTTGCACAACTGGAAGCCACTTTTTGACATTTTTTTAAATTTACAAAACCTCTTGACCTAAGGGCAAATACAAAATATCAGACCACATTTTCAACTTGGTGTTTAGAAGTGAGGGACAGCATATTCCCTGTCCATGTCTTTAGTACAAAAAGAATTAAATACCTATATTGTGAAAATCTATCATCTGACCCCCTTCTTATTCCGTGTCAACGTCAAGCTCACAAACTGAAAAAATAGTTTTGCCTTTCTCATGGTACCTATTATATTAATAAAGAACAATACTATTTTATCTCTTTAATTACACTCAGACATCTGCTTAATATTGTGGATAAATATGAGATGAACATTACTGGATGACAGGCAATAATACTTCTTACAAATGATGATGAATAAAGAGGAAGATGAATGTGTACAGATAGCATATCAGTGTAATGGACTGCTTTCTAACAGACATTTTTTATTTGTGTTCTTTGCTCTACTGCATGTAAAATTAAATCTCCAGTTCTCTGCCACAGATACTTTTGCATGAGAATAAATTAATTCTTTTCACTGAGAAAGAGCCTGGTTTGATTTAAGGACAAACTGTCTTCTTGAACCTGAGTATTTCCAAACTACAAACTCTGTAAAGTTTTCACCAACGTGATCCAGTACAATGCCAGGGAACTGCATAGTTTTGGCAAAGACTGAAATATTGCACTTCTGTTTGAAAATCCACTCTTACCTCAACAACACAGAACCATCAACATGGCAAGAAGAGACCACCTGGGTCAGTGAGACCTTGAATAGCAAACTGTATAATAAAATCCTCTTTATGCATAGATCAGATTCCAAGTTAGAAGTAATTAGATTTTTTACCTCTTCTTGTATGATTAGATTTTTTTACTCTGTCAGGAAACTTCTGCTAATCCATCCTAAGATCTTACTTTTACAGGCTAGACACCAAGAAAAGACACACAAGCACACACAACTCCTTAAGTCAAAGTCATGATAAAAAGTTCCTAAAATACTGATTTTCTTGAAGAAAGGAAGGAGAGAAATCTCAGCTCTGATCTAAAACCTTAAACGTAGGGGCCAAAGAAAAGATACTGAAACCCAGCCCTGCTCTAATAAAACTCCAGATTTATTTGACTTCAATTTAGGCAGTAAAGTGGGATCCAGCAATAAGGAGCATCTGTCCTGTTTTTTCTGTGGTCAAAAGGAAAAAAAAAAAAAAGTGTTAGAGAGGGTGAGTCAGGTTTTGTGGCAGAAATGCAGTCCTGTATCTCATTTCCCATCTGCACTACAGGTGGAACTCAGAGCTACCATTCTCTTCATTTTTAACAAGGGTGAATTAGATGCTAAACCTAGGACTTTCTGAAAATTATTGGGGTTTTTTGTTTTCCAAATGAGCAGGTTATCTGAAGTATTGCTCTTAAAAGGCACCAAGTGTCTAAATATAACATGATACCAGTTTGGGGTGGGCTCACCTTACCCAACCTGGACTATGGTACAGATGCTCTTTCTCCCCTTCAGAGGGGATACCTGGTTTTGATCAAACTAGCAGTACATCTCTTGGTCTTTTTTACATGGATCCTGTAAATTACTCCATTTGTAGTTCTTATTTGGTAATTTTCTAGGCCATGGGCCCATTCCTCACGTTATATGTCATTTTTGTTCCATGATGGGGAAGAACACCAGTTTATACTGGGTGAGTATGTGGCAGATGAAATTCATTCTGTCAGTTGGGAGTCTTTAGTATATTTTTATAGTAAGAAAGCACTTTAGGATGACTGCTTGAGAAGAAGTAATAGGACCTGGCCCCTCACTGCAGCCTGCAGTATCACCTGGGGTATGCAGGACTCATTGAGGTTAATTGGAAAGGTAGGCAGATGCCATATAGCACTCCTCTGGAGCATCAGGAATAACTTTTTCAGACAGCAAACTAGTTCTGCATCACCTCTGTGGAGATGCACAGAATCAGCCTCTCACTGAGGCTCACGTGGGACCACAGACCATGGCAATTGGAGGTGTCCCCACCTGTGTCTGTGTGACAACCTAAGAATCCCTGCAGAAGGAGTTCCAGTCCCCTTTCCTCCTCAACATCTCTGAAGGCTTTTCCCTCACTTTTTCTGAAGCAAGATTATCCCCCATCTTCTTTCCCACTGAAGGACAGTCCTGAGCCCTCCTGCTTGACATCCCCTGGTAGCAAGCACTAATTTGGTCATATTGTTGATGCTTTTGATACACCACTTAATTTTTATAACTGTACTTTCCTCTCACTTAACAACACTTGTAATTTAATTAAGCAGACCCCTTATCACTGTCCTAAACCCTCAAGAATATTTATATTATTGAAGCACATTATCTGTTTACCAGTGCAATTTTACCCTCATTTCCCTTTTCCTATGAACTCCCTTATCAGCAATCCCAAAATATCACTCTTATGGTGTTGACTTCCCTCTTCTCTGTGCAATAAAGCCAAGGCCACATCTGTGTGTTAAGCAAACATCTTCATTTCAGAAGGTGCTTTGACAAAAATTAGTAGCCTCAAGGATAGTTCAAGAAATAGCTTTGACTTACTGCAGATTTGTTTGCTTTCATTAGTTCGGGTTTAGTTTGTGTTTGGACTGGAGGAAAAACAGAAAAAAAACAACCTTATAAGGTTTCATAAAAACAGCCTTCGTGGGGTTTTCATTTTTTACCCACATTTGAAACTGCCTTTTTGGCTGTGTTAAATCTAAATATGAAATGGAAGAACCAATTTTTAAGCCTCTCTTTTCTGCTTTCTTGGAAATAATAAGGAAAAAAAAAATGAAAAGTGCAGATAGAGAAGAAGCATTTTAAATTACTATTTTTCTCTCTCATACTTTTCATACATCAACACCCGAGGAGCCAAGCATAAATAACAATAGCCATGCTGGGTTTCTTTTTTAGTTTCAAGGCATTTTGCAAATATTGATCTTTAGAGTAAGGGAAATAACACAGACAAGTATTATTAAAGAGAAGGAGAGAAATGACTGTAAAACATATGTCTAGGAAAGTTAAGGCATTCTACAGGGATGCTGGAACAGAAGCCTGAAGTAACACCCTGTATCCCCCAGTAAACTCTCGCTCATTAAAATTTTCCTACATAAACTTATCCTGCTCAGCCTTAAAAGGAAACAGGTTACTGGCCTCCAAATCTCTGGAGAAGTTTGTCCCAGTATCCCCCTACTATAGTTAAGCAGCCTTAATGGTCCCATGTTTCCTGGCCCTACAGTCCAGAAGACAAGGAAGGAGCCTGATCATGTAGAGATGATCCTGCACTGAGACCTCAAATCTGATTTGCTTTGCCCCTCTCTGTGCTCTTGAGCAGCACTCTCTGCCCTTATCCCAGCCTTTGCTCATCTTTTTAATGAGACAGCACACTCTGAGTGATCCTGCATTTTTTTCTTCCTGATTAGCATTAAGCACATTCCAGTGAGGCTCTGACATTGGGCAGTGGATATGTGCAGTAATGCAGTAAAACAGCATTTGTTACAGAGACTGCTGCAAGGTCTGGATTCATAAACACCAGCTCAGCTCCAGACAGGCACTTGGAGAAGGCAGATCTAAAGCTACCTTCATTTTTCCCTAATCTTGTTGTTTCTGTACATTCATAACTAAAATAATGAAATTAGTAAGGGAAAGAAATATTTTCCCATAAAACAATTGAGGGTTGAATAGAAATATATAAATACTTCACCATTTCAGTGTTTGGAGTACATCACTCCACTAACAGGTATTTGATCCACCTGGTTAGTTGCTTCTGTATTATAAAAAGAAGAAAACCAATAAAGTGTGAAACATCTGTTTTCTGATGAGTCATGTAATATTCACTGAAATCAAGAAAAGGAAGAGACTTGGGATTCCTTAGTTAACTAAAGGCTCAGGGTTTTTTCCAATCTCCACAGTGTAGGCTGAAAAACATGCTGAAAATTAAGAGTATCCAAACACCTCTCACAGTGTTTAACAAGAAGTTAGACTTCTACGGGGTAAGCTTTGGCTCTGGCCTTCAAAGAAAAAATCATATATCACATATAAAAATAACTTTGGTTTGAGTGTATCTAGGGAGGATTAATATAAAAGTCCAAATGCAGACTTCAGCTATCCTGCTCTCACATCTTCACCTTGTTGGTCCTTTAGTGCATTAGATCAACTTGATCAGTGTTTTAGATGAGTTTCATAAAGTGCTTGAATAAAAAAAACATACTAGGAAGTCCTTTTCCACGTGTTACTTGCTTGCAATGACACTTGAATAGGAATTATTCTACACAGAATATATTTAATCCAATAAGACTGAAACAGGTCAAAGGAGAGAACTGAAGAGGCATTAACTTCTGTAAATGTAATAAAACTTGGTCCAATAAAGCCTTCTTTACAAGTAGAGTTTTCAGTTCCTGGGAGATTATTGTCCTAAGGTCATCTAGAATTTGTGGACACAGTCAGAAAGGAAAACAACATTTTTTGTTAACTTGTTTCCAGGAATTCATTTTCTAGGGTTTAATATGGGCTAAATTCTGCTCAGTTGTAAAACCTGCAAAAGTCCAGTGAATTGATTCAAGCTCAGCTCATCCTGCCTGCTGCCACTGCTATGAAACTAGGGACCTAATCTGAGCATCAGCTGAGCAAGTCACCCTAAATTCATCACCCTGTAACTTTTATCATTATAAGGACTGAACTTAAAGCAGAGAAACAGGGGATAGCAAAGGAATAAGACAAAGGGTAATGGCTTGAAAATAGAAGAGGGGAAATATAGATTAGATAGTAGGAAGAAACTCTTTAGTGTGAGTATGGTGAGACACTGGCCCAGGTTGCCCAGGGAATCTGTGGCTGCCCCATCCCTGGAAATTTTGAAGGCCAGGTTGGATGGTGCTTGGAGCAACCTGGTCTGGTGGGTGGAACTGGATGATCTTCCAACCCAAACCATGCTGTGATTCTATGAAATACATCAAGAGACACAAGCAGTGCAAAACCATGTGGGATTTCAGAATGCTTTGTAGATGTTGGTTACAGTCTTTGGTCAATTTGCTGATGAAAAGTCCTCAGAAAGCCTGGAAGATTCTCATACATACCTCCAGTTTTCAGTAAAGTGTCATGGCTGGGACAGAAGCATTTTCACACAACACAGTTTAGGAGTCATTAATGATGGAAAAGGGTCATACTCAACCCTCTCTCCAGATGGAGTCTGGGAACCATAACTGCATTGCCAGCTTCACACATTTGCCTGTATAATGCGTTTTTATCATAAAAACAAATGTAGCGTCCCTCAAAATAGTGTTTTATTCACAGCCTGTTGGGAACCAATTTACTGCACTATAGACTTGAAAATGAAGATCTAAAGTGGCACTAGAGAGCCACAATTATGCAAGCCAGCCACTGCAACCTATGGCTATAAGTAGATTGGGCATGCTGGGACTGGCATTTCGAGTGCACTGCACAGATTTCTGCTTGCAGGGTAAGAGTGGCTGGTACAGGGTGGAAGAGGCTGTGAGTGCTGCTATGAGGGCTTCCAGAAAGCTGTGTGTGCAGGGAAGGGTTATTTCATGCAGACTAATGGGGCTGTGAAGCTGAGAAATAACACACACACACACACAAAAAAAAAAAAAAATTGGCAGGGAAAAACCTAAATGTCCTCAACTGATCCTTAGCTCAGGACCCGGGAAATCTGGACCAGTCCATTCCTGGTTGCATTAGCATGTAGCCTGGGAGCTCTGAAAACAAACCAACCCCTTTTCTTTAACAGATTTATTTGAGTCTGACTCCCAAAAAAATAAAAATCCTATTTTTAGGAATTTGCCTGGATTGAAAAAAAGAAAGAACTCCAGTGAAAGGCACCTTTTGTACAGAGCCAGGATACCTTTTCAATGGGGAATTGTTTTTCTTGTTACCCTGCTACAGCTAAAAGCACTGAATAAACCTGGGTTTAAAAAAAAAAAAAAAAAAAAAAAAAAAAAAGGCAGCCAGTCTAGCATTATAACCCCTAAAAATTGACAGGCTATGCACATCTAATGTGGTAGTGCTGCAGAGAAAGGTTAGACCTATTTTTGGGTATTGACAGTGACACAGACACACACACACTGACAGAACTTACACAGGTATTTTCACTGCTGTCTGATTTATACTGTAAAGACAAAGGGAAAGACACCTGTTATGTACAGGAATGTCTGTAACATACAGGATGGTACACATTCAGTGCTGTGTTAAACACATGGAAACTGTTATGCCAGGGATAGTAATGTGAATTAATTACTGTAAAAATAAGTTAATTATTTCACTGGAGGGATAGGTAAATTTCCCTTCTGCAAATTCTCATCCCTGGCTTTCCTCTGGGTGCACTGTAAAAAGTAAGGAGTAAGGAAGACAGAAGGAAAAAAACTGGCTTCAAAGAGCAGAACTCAGTCCCTGAAAATAAACCTCTGTATGGAGAGTCTTTCAAAATCAGTGTCTGGTGGAGATTCTCTTAGTATATGATAAAGTATTATCAGAACCAGCAGTCATTAGCAAAAAAGCACAGGGTTTTAGCAGTGTATTAATAGAGGAGTTACAAACTCATTATTAAAAGGTGCAAAGGTGTGAACAGTCACCAAGCCATGAAGAGTGAGGTGATTTATTCCAGCAGTATAAGTGGCATTTGGCAGAGCTGGCCTCAAATAAGCCCAATAGTCTTGCTGATCAGACCCTGAGGGAGTATTGGAGTTGTTGTTTCCCTACCCACAGATAGACATTATGCTTCTACTCCAGATTTAATAGTTACTAGCAACTGAGAGGGGTTTTTTCCACTTTTCTCACTTTTTTGTTCATGCAGATAACACAATTATTTCTTACCATCTGCATTTGTGGAGAAGGCTTAGCCATTTTTGCTATGTTTGGAAAAAGAAAAAAAAACAGGTTGAATCAGACTATTTGGCTGCAATGTGCCGGGTCCTGCACTTTGGCCACAACAACCCCATGGGGAGCTCCAGGCTGGGCACAGAGTGGCAGAAAGGGAGCTGGGAGTCTGGATTGCCAGGAAGCTGAACAGGAGCCAGCAGTGTGCCCAGGTGGCCAAGAAGGCCAATGGCATCCTGGGCTGGCTCAGGAACAGCGTGGCCAGCAGGTCCAGGGAAGGGATTCTGCCCCTGTGCTCAGCACTGGTGAGGCCACAGCTTGAGTCCTGTGTCCAGTTCTGGGCCCCTCAGCTCAGGAAGGAGATTGAGGTGCTGGAGCAGGTCCAAAGGAGGCAACTGGGCTGGTGAAAGGACTCAAGCACAGATCCTATGAGGAGAGGCTGAGGGAGCTGGGGGTGTTCAGCCTGGAGAAGAGGAGGCTCAGGGGAGACCTCATCACTCTCTCCAACTCCCTGAAAGGAGGTTGGAGCCAGGGGGGGTTGGGCTCTTTTCCCAGATGACTTTCAACAAGACAAGAGGGCACGGTCTTAAGTTGTGCCAGGGGAAGTTTAGGTTAGATATTAGAAAGAATTTCTTTACAGAGAGGGTGATCAAGCATTGGAATGGGCTGCCCCGGGAAGTGGTGGATTCTCTGTCCCTGGAGATATTTAAAAAGAGCCTGGATGTGGCACTCAGTGCCATGGGCTGGCAACCGCAGCGGTGGGTCAAGGGTTGGACTTGATGATCTCTGAGGTCCCTTCCAACCCAGCCAATTCTATGATTCTGTGTCTCAAATTTGGCAAAGTTCAAAAAGCAAAATTTTAAGAAGAATTTCTAAAGGGGAAGTGTGAATTTTACACTCTTACCTGAACTATACAAACAGGGCCAATTGACGTGAAAAATCTGATCAACTTTCCTGCATGGCTCCCTTTGATCTCATGCATCTTTTAATATTTAACATTTGTTTTATTTTTTATTTCATTGTAGCACTCTTAAATGGTACAACCTCCTAGAGCCTTTACGTGCTGAAAATCTCTCTGCTATCTCTTCTTTCCCATTTGTATATCCAGATGAATCAGGTACTACCAAATGATTAATCAATGTGTTCACTTTCTCTCCTACATAACTGTGAACATGTGAATGAATATTTATGAGGGTCTGTAATTAGACACTTGACTTTGTAAATCATCTGGTGATGCTGTTGGTGAGGTTTTAATTTGCAGATAGGCTCTAAGTCTTACCTATCTTCATGAAAGAAATGATGAATTTCCACATCAAGCCACTGGAGGAAAATATGATTATGCTATCACATGTAATTTACAAAATTATATTTATGGTGATGTTTGGTACATACTGCAACAAAAATCTTATAAAAATGGACTGATGAGCTCAGGGAGGAGAAAAATCAAGACAAGTGTCAGCATCAAGACTCAAGCTGATCTCTCTAAAGGAAAAATGCTTCAGTTTTATAGTTGTCCCCCATAAATTAATTTTTTCTTCAATAATTTGTTTCTTCAAAGATAGGAATATATTTTATTCTGGTGATCATTTCACAAATCCCCCGCTGACAATCAGTTGCTTTTGTCAATCACAATTGTGAATAATTCCCCCATTAGAACATGGTCTCTATAAAACCTCATCTAATCCCTTTTCACTGCATTTTCTTCATCTCTCTCATCGTTAAATAGAGAGGCTCACACCTGAGCTGCTCACCTGTCCCCCATGGGCAGCAGTAATGAGCTCAGGCAAGTTGTGATAGACAAGAGAGAAAGTCCATAGGTCCAAAAGTGGGATTTAAAAATTATATTAAGCATTTATATGAAGAGGAGATGCCATAAGCTGTGTCAAGAGCCTGCCAAGAAGGGTTTCCTTGGCTTTTGATAGCTGCTGTTTCTGTTTCCTTATAAACAGCCACTCCATTTGGGAGAAGATTATGATAAACCACAATGGCCACCACATGCATAGACTGGAAACTTCAGCTTCTGCTGGAAATTTCATCTTTGTATTTTATTCTAACACACTCCTGCTGTTTCTTCTTTCTCTTTCTCTTTTTTGCTTTTGTTTTTACATGGTTTCGTGGCCTAAACCTTAATATGCTTGATGAGCACTGAGCTCTAGAAATCATATCAATATTACACAAATTTTTAATTAAAAATTTCATATGCATTTTAACTTTGCTTTTTATTAACAGTGATGAGAAAAATTACACAGCTGTGATCAGAGTGGTGTAGCTCTTATAGAGGTTCTTGATGACAGAACATTTGTTTAATTGAGTTTATTCCTTTTATGTTCAAGAGCAGTTTGGGGGCCATTTGTCATTGTTATTAATTTGGGATTGTTTGATCTATAACTCATTATTTGATGAATTAAGAAAAAAGCTGTCCTAGCTCTTAGCTTTGAAACTTTAAATAGCATGAAAGCACTACTGTTAATAATACTGAAAATCAAATAATTACTAAAAATGCAGCAAACTTTCAAGTGTCTTCAAGCTTCTTCCTGTATCTTCAAGTTTTGCTTTATGTTTCTAGTTTGCAAAAATACTCAGAAGAACAAAGCTAATAGATCTCATCCTGAAAAACTTCAAGATTTTTATGCCAGTTATCTCTTTTTAGATGGAAGATTATGGGTGTAAATTTGGAATATTATTCACCTGGCCCTACCCCTCACGAGGAACCCTACCCACAGCACCACCAACAATCAGGTTACCATTTTCCTTTGGTACCAAAAACCACAAACATTCCATCCCTGAGCCACCCTGCCATTTTTTCAAATTTCAGTTGCAAAATTCAAAACATTTACACGTGGCTTTCCAACACAAGTGAAAATAGTCTGGATTCATATATTTTTGCCATAACGTTATCATCAGCTCTTCAAAATGACTTAAAACCTGTGAATATTCATAAAGTAAACCACTTACCTGCTCTTTGTAGTATTTCATTTTGCAGCCATCTTCAGTTTTAGAACCTAGAAGATGAAGAGTTTGGAGACAGCTCATCCAGAAGCCCCTGATTCACTCCACAAGCAGACTCAGCCCTTGAACCCAAGTGGAGGATTATATGCAATTGTCCCACAATCCCCTGGAAAAACCCCTCCTCTCCTTGACTTTATCCACCTGGGATGAAGGAGCCTCACCTGCAACCCATCTGAGAACATCACACCCTAACCCTAAACCCTCCCCTTATCCCTCCCCACTCCCCCTGCCCACAGCTGCAGTTTTACCCCTGGGGCTACAAAAAGACTCAGGACACAGAAAATCAGAAAATGTTCACTAAAGCACATCAGAAATTTCCAGCAGTGAGATGGGGACAAGGTTCAGAGCAGAATAATGTGGATTCATTAAGGCTGAATCTAAGGTCACCTGCATCATGGATGGCCAAAATCAGAAAGGTGCAAATCAGATGGAGTGTCATACTTCCCCTGGCAGGTCTATTTCTATCCCAAAGTCCCTGGAAATGTAAGCTTTATAAATTCCTAAACCCTAAACCTAATTGTATGCAGTATTATAGGCTGAGGAGTATCTACACATATCCATGGGAGGCCAAAATGAGACAGTTGCAAATATGATGCACTTGGATCTTCTTTCCTGAATGCTCTAATGCAGACAAATAAATTTCCTAACAAAAGCTGATTGAAGTGTTCCTTTCTGGGTTTGGGGTTTTTTTGTCTGTTTTTGTACTGAAAATGATTTGTCAGTAAAGTTTAGCTATTGGAGACAGA
This sequence comes from Heliangelus exortis, assembly GCF_036169615.1. NCBI lineage: Eukaryota > Metazoa > Chordata > Aves > Apodiformes > Trochilidae > Heliangelus > Heliangelus exortis. The sequence continues at coordinate 4,366,232 of NC_092431.1, forward strand.
GGACAATGTTGCTCTAAGAAGACAAGAGTTGATTTTGACTGCAGAACACTTTCAGCCAGCAACAGGAAGAATATCCTTATGGAGCAATTAATTCTGCAGTAAATTTTCTGAGGGTGAGGAAAGAGGAAAGTTAACTTATGAGGGAATGGATCAAAGCTGGCTAATGAATACATGTTTCTTTTTGCACTAATAAAGCCTTGTTTGATCATTTAGATTGTCTCTCTTTGACCTACATTTCTACTTCTGTAAAATGTTTGATTTTTTTTAGCCAAAAAAAAAAAAAAGAGGAAAAATTTTACAAAATAGTAAGTTAAATTATTTCAGTTTTTTTAGAAAAACGGAGACAAAATCGCACATAAGCAAAATAAGAAATCATCTTCCCAGCCAAAATCTATGGAAGGTTGAATCATATTCCTGTCCTTTCTGTAGCAGGGAGGGCAAAGCCTTCCATGATGCTAAATGATGGAGATCAGTGTGTATTTCATTGTCTGCAGCCAGTGATGTTCCATTTTCTTCCTCCACAAACTGCTTTAATAAAAATGACTGAAATCATCACAAATGAAAATGCTCCTGTTCAAAAACTAACTCAGGAAGGGAGAAGGGAGAATGTGGGGAAAAAAAAACTGGTTTCAGTTGTTCAAGGGAAATCTGAAAACTTCTGTAAGGAAAAAAAATCTGGACCTCAAGCTCAACATTATGTTGAAGAGGAGACATATTTATAAAAGAAAAAACCAAAACCCCAAAACTATCAATAGCTACTGTAATGGGGAAGTTTTATTGAAATTATTTATGTTTTAAGTGCTTTTTGAGCCTTCCTGGACTATTTTCCTTAATATATCCAGCAGCAGTGAACTTCACTGCTGTCTTGTTTCCAAAAGCACTCTGTTACACTTGTCAGCTTTTTCTGGAAAGGAATGAGTTCATATCCATCACACCCTTGCTCTTTCTTCTCATCTATAAGACTTTAATTAATCTTTTCACTACCTATCTTTTTGCTTTCATTCATCTGCTCCCTCTCCATTTCCTTTAGCACTTTCTTATTCTTTCTCTGTTTTTAGTCACTTCTCCTTCTTTTCCCACTTTATGATTTATACCATCTGTCGTGCCACTTCCAAAATCCAGCCGAGTGACCCAGTAAATAACATTCCTGTCTTTTTTGAGACCTTGCCTTCAAATATCTACTCCTTCTGTTCTCTTCATCACTAATGCAACAGCATCTTTTTCCTGAATGGGTTTCTATAGGATAAATGACACTCAGAGAGGTTTTACTAGGGATTAAATCAGCCACAGGGAATCTCAAAAAAGAGTAAAATATGTAAATATTTTTTTTAATTGAGTACAAGGTTTCCAGTTAATATACCTATATACAAGATATTATTATTTAACACATTTTAATTATATATACATACTTCAAAATATATATTTTAGTGCATCATTAGTACCATGGGGAAGCACCCACCCATCCTTTGTGATCAAGCTATTGAACTTTAGTCTACTGACAGTCACATTTACTCTCATTGTCTAATGTAACTTTTTATTTGATGACATTACATATATGAGTAAACAGCAATACTTGCTTTAAATCAAAGACAACAGCTTTGGCTGTAGCTACACTCAAGATAGGATAAAAATCAGAAAACTCTAGAAAACCTTTTAACTGGAGGATAAATTAGATGCAGATATGAATTTTACCGTGTTTGCCTGCACTGATAACGTCAAAAATAGAATCTGAATCCCTTGAAATTTGTGAGCTTCCTAATGTGGAGCAAGACCAAAATTTCATTTATAAAAGGACCCCTTCAAACCATGCATATTTGAATGGAGTCTCAAAGCCATAAACTTGATTACTCCTTGACAGCTGCTTCAAACCACAGCAGAGAGCTGTGCTTCCATATGACCTTGCAGAAGGCTGATGAGATCTGACAAGTGCCATATTTATGGAAATGCAGAAACTTTACTGCACTGACATCACTGTCACCCAAGACAGATCAAACAAAGAAGACAATTGGCCTCCAGCATCTAAATTGAACATTTAATAACTATTAGAAGGAACTAAGCAAGCAGGACTTGCTCAGCTGACAGATGCAAGAGTCTCACCCATTTATTATGAATTTAACTAGTCCAGACAAAAAGCCAAAAGGCTCCTAAATTTTTTTCCTTCCTCAAATGTAGTGGATAATGCACCATTTCATCTCCAGAAATCTGCTATATTCAGTGCTGCACGTGACCTGCAATAGCTAGGGAAAAGAAGTTGCAAAAAGTAGTTGTGATGAATTCAGTCGTAATTGCATCATTCCATTGCATTATATTTGGTACAATGCAGGGACTTTTTCAACAGAGGCTTGTGTTTGTCTCTCCATGTGAGAACAGAATAGAGGAGAAGTCATTAATGCTGATGAGACCCTCTGCTCACATTACAGCCCCAAGAAGTTGAGTTCTTTGGCTTTTAGCTACCAGTGTCCCAACCTCTGAACAGCCCATTGCCCACTAAACCTGAGGAGCACACTCACAGGGCCCTAAAGCACCTTTGGGTCTGAATTTCTATATGCATTCTTGTAAACACAAATATATGCAGAAGTTCTTCATGCAAAAGGAAATATGTGGTTGACAGCCTGCTACAGGGGACTGTAAATTGTGTTTGCACAGTGATCTCAGCTAGAGACATTGATTTACTGCTTTGCAGTGGCTGAATATTCTGGTCTCTTAGGTTCTGGTCCTGGAACAATCTGTATCATTGTGTGCATCCTTCCTAAAGAATAATATTTTTTTTTTTTAAAGTGCTGAGGGGGTGGGTTTAAATCATTTAAATCCTGCCATAAAAAGTAACCAGGGGAGCTGATTTTTTTCTAGCTTCACATTTCTCCCTGTGTGATCTTCTGTGTCACGCCTCAAAGGAGACACCGACTGCTCAGGGTTGAACCAGGAACAAATTAATACACACAGCTAAACCACACTCTCAGAATAAGCCCAGCTGGACATGCTCCAGGACAGAAGCAAAACACCTGCTTGATTCAGAAGTTATTAGCTGAGGTGCTGTGCTAACACATTTATACTGCCGTGTAAATCCATCTGTGCTGCCTTCCCCAGCTGAGTTATAGCTCTGCCCAGCACCTGCTTGGGCTGAGCAAAGATGAGAAACTGCACAGTGGAAAGGTGAGTGGGTTCCTCTGCAGCAGCCAGGTCGATGTGGGCATCACCATAGGTGTGATGGGCTCAAACCTCTTCCTTCCTCACCCTCGTGTCTCCCCTGGGTGGTTCTGAGGCAAATTGAAATATGAGGGATGCTGTATCTTCTTACTGCATCTCAAAGGCAACAGCAGTTGTGGAAAAGGGAGATGGAGCTGTGCTTTAAAAAGGATGAATTTTTATTTCTCTACTCATCTTTTTAAAATTCAATGGTTTTTAAATGTTCATTACAGGGAGGAGAGAGGAGGGAGCACAGGAGGATGTCATGAAGGTGATAAGGTACACTGAATGGAGGCCAGTGCTAAATGTATGGGTGTTTGTTCTCTGGAAATAGAGGGAGATTGTGCCACATGGAGATAGTCTGAATGTAAGAAAGGAACAGAAAAGCCACATGGCTGAATGGGTTAGAGCAGGGCTTTGGCTCATGTGATTCATCCGTCCTGAGTACTTCCCCTCCCTGTGGCACCCTGGTCCGGCTCCCTACACCCCTGAGGTGTGAGCAGCTCTGCACAGCCACTGGAGAGGGAGACTGGAAACAAATCCTGAAAATACACAGGCTCCTGCTTTGTTTATCACCCTGAAGATGAGAATTCAGAGAGCACGATAGAGATGGCATATTGCCTGGGTGGATGCAGGGCAGGGGGGGGTCTCTGGTTGCAGGCTTCAAAGCTCATGTGGCCTCTTACCCAACTGTATTTCCTTCCATGCATCAGGGCAAACAAGGTTAGTGCTTGAAGGACACACAGAGAGATGTTTTCCAAGGGACTAGAGGAGGGGCAGATCCAAAGAGGGGCAAAAGGATCTTCAGCAACATTGTGCCTTACAGCTGGGAGGGTCTGGAAAGGAGCCAGAGATAGGAAAGGCCAGGGAAGGTAGTGGGATGTCACAGCTGCTGGCACACAAGTTGCTGAGATGTTTGTGCTAATAGGAAACACACAAAAGATAAGGGGATGGTCCCTATGTCACCTCTACAAACTAAGAGGCAGAAACATTCAGGCACTTACATGAAATGGATTCAGGCTTTGAACTTCACTCCTTCACTTCAGTGCCTGAAAGAGCTCAGCTGCCCAGGGACTTTCAGGAGGTTTGGGAAGGACTGGTCTCCACCTCATTTCAGCCACCTAGAAGTTGTAAGCATAGTCGAAGTAAATTTTCTCACATGCTCTATCTTTCCATTGCAGAAACCATAAGTGTCTCACTCAAACAAGAACCTAGATGAATCCCAATGCATTTTCTGAATGGTCTTTTGTGGGTAGGGATGCTTCAGTTGCTTCCAGTTATGTGCAGTAAAAACTGTAGGTGCCTAAGGACCTTCTGAAGAAGTCTTTGGATACTGCATCTACTCAAATACCAGTTGGATTACTCAGGATTTTTGTGCATTGTTCTCCTAAACTCAGGCAAAAGCATCCTGTCATATGTTAACTTCTATGTGTGCCTTTGTAAAGTCTTCTTCAAAAGGATTCAAAACCTATTCTTACCATCAAAGGGGCACTAAGAGTGAACCCCAAATATGGAAACCAAAAAGTCAGTGATATCCATCATATCAGCTCTAGACTTCCCCAGAGCTCAGCCAAAAACATCAAGACACCATCCAGATAGTCATCTACTACCAAACCATTCTAAATGGTGCATTGTGGTTGTAAACTAAAATCAGTATAAGACTGAATTTTGGTGGCTGGAGAGCTTCAGAAATCCTCCCCTCCATTCTGGCTCTCCTGAAGATTTGGCCCAAGTTTTTACTTCTTCTTAAGAAAGTCTTTCCAATTTTGTGTATATATTTGACTCATGACCACTTTTGTCATTAGCTGAAAGTGCTGCAAATTGTTTTAAGGTTTTATTCTTATTTTGTATCCTGACAAATAAACCTCACAAAATGTATCTCTAAATCTTTGATACTACTAGCTAAATATTCAGGAGGAGTAAGGGGATAGAGTATGCAGGAAGAATTACCATCTTAATGAGGTTTGTCTCATTAAACAGTCTCACTCAATTAGTTTCACAGATTTTACTTTTAGAGTAGGAACACAGAGCTCTGGATCTCTGTAGCTAATTTTGGCTTATTTAAAACTTGAAGACCAACCTGCCAAAAAATTTGTAAGTGGAGGGACAGTAATGAATGAGGTCTTAGAACTTCCAAAACTCTAAGTTTTTGAATCAAGCAATTAGATGAAAATACATGGTCGATTTTACTTAAATAAGAAATGTGTTGGCAACTTCCCCGAGCTAAATGTGATCACTTCAGCATGAAGCTTTATTTGTAACACAAAGGCCTTTGGTGTTCATAAAGCTTAGATTTGCATTATTTCCCCAGAAGTCTGTAGGAACACTGCCTTCTGCCTTTGCTGACCTATGATAAAAGCTTGTCAAAGGTCTTAGGCAGCAGCACTGTTATCTGCTGATGGTGTGAAAGTGCCACCTGCACACAAAGTGACATTTGGTGTGGCTGAATAGAGTTGTTTTTCCTAATCTGTCACTTCTTGTTGTGTGGGCTTTGTCAGATTCCCCCCTGAATCACACTGCTCTCTGCATCCTGTGTATGCAGCAATACCCACAGAGCTCAGCAGAACTACAGTAAGGATCAACAGGAAAGAAAAACATCTTTAACAGCATCCATCAGGTCATGGGAAGGATGCTAAAAGGAGGAAGTGTAGAGCCATGCCTGCCTCAACATGCCCTCCTATCCCCTGGCAGTCTAAGGACTTAGGACTTAAGAGCTGGTGGATGCATCATGTTATAAGACCCAACTGAACTTCTCCAGGTGTAGTTAATTTTTTAAGCCACATACAGTGCTTCTAAATGAAGTCCATTAAGTGACTTCCTCATGTACAAAAGAGATAAAGCTGATGTGCTGGATAAATAAATAAAAAAGCCACAAAATAAATGGACACAATCCACTGCAGTGTCAAAAGGCAGGATATCTTGGAGTAGTTCCCCCAGAGAAGTGAAGCTGTGACCTGGGTAGCCAAGGCAGCTTTTCTGCATCATGATGTGTGAACCAGCCAGCCCATGCCAGAGGTAACTCTGTAGTGTGCAATGTAGACATGCTCTGAAACTCAGTGGGTGTGATTCATCTCACCAGGCTCTCAACATCTGCAGTGAAACAGACTCTAACAGAGCTGAGCAGGTGCACTTTTAGAAAATTCTACAACTGACCTACTTTGGCATGAAATTAATCATTTGTAGCCCCTTCAAATACTGGAAGGTGCTCTAAGGTCTTCTGGGACCCTGCTCTTCTCCAGGCTGAACAACCAAGTCTCAGTTTGTCTTCATAGAAAATGCTCCAGACCTCTGATCATCTTTGTGGCCTCCTCTGAATGTGTCCCAACAGCTCCATGTCCTTATGCTGGGGACACCAGAACTGGCCACAGTCCTGCAGAGGAGGTCTCACCAGAGTGGAGTAGAGGAGGAGAAGGATCTCCCTTGACTTGCTGGCCATTTGATGCAGCTCAGGATAGGGCTGGCTTTCTGGGCTGCAGGTGCACATTGTCAGCTCATTTCCAGCTTTTCATCCAGCAATACCCCTTAAGTCCTTCTCCTCAAGGATGTCCTCAATCTGTTTACTGCCCAGTCTGTTTTTATGGTTGGGATTGCTCTGACCCATGTGCAGGAACTTGGTCTTGCTGGATTTCCTGATGCTGGCACTTAGGAACATGGTTGGGAGTGGACTTGGCAGTGTAGTGACTCAATGACAATAAAGGTCCAGTAGTTCCCCAGTTTGCATTTGCAGATGGTAGCTGAAGTTCCCAAAGACATTCTTCTCTTTGTATTGAATGAAAAAGAGGAAGACTCAAGAAGAGGAGAGGGAGAAAAAAAGAAAAGAGAACCTTTATAATGAAAGCAAAAGGTACCAGTAAATGAGGTGGGGAAAAATAGCCTATCATCCCCAATATAAGTGCAGATTGTAAAGACTAACAGATGACATCCATATTAAAAAAAATAAAGATAGAAATAATAAAAACCAAAACCAAACTATGCAAATAGCAAGAGACTTGCAAACAAGCCACATCATCAAATTGCCCATGTGGGTCTGTAGGGCTGTGTGTGAGCCAGGAGTCAGTTCATTAACCCAAATGACCTACAGTGCTGCAAAATCAGATTATTGTTGAGTCTGCCATTCATCAGCTTCTCTCTCCCTTAATCTCCTGCTCTGGAAATAAATGCACAAGTTTTACTGAGAATAAAGCAATCTGGAGACTCTTACTCTTCTTGGTAACATCAGCACAGCTCAGCACGTGTGGGGTTCACCAAGAAAGTCCATCTGATTCTCTTCTGGTCTACTTGATTCTTCAGACAGAGCCCACATGGGTTGTATTAGGGACTTGATTCCCCAAAAAACATTTTTTGGAAGATTTTCCCTCTGGAAAAATGATGATGTGAAGGATCTCACAGACATCATCTGAAGAGGTGAACAAATGATCAGAAATGCACATACTGGCATTAGATGGTTTTAGGCTGGGAATAAGAAGCAGATCTCTAAGTATGAGAAGCATGATGGGCTCAGAGGGCATCCCAGTGGAAATATTCCTGTGTACTGAGGAGTCAGGAAACACCAAGATTAAGGTGAACCTTGGTAGATTTTGTCTGTGGATGCAGGTACTGCCTCAGGATCTGACACTGTGATTGTGAAAGTCCCTTTGAATCTGATGCTTTATGTTCCTAGATTTTTCTGGCAAAATGAACTGTTTTAAATCCATTCCTCTGACTGCACCAAGAAGCAGAGTAGAGCAGTGTGCAGAAAATGACATCTTCCATAAACTTCTATCTTCTCCACCTCATAACACTTTTCTTCATTTCCCAGTGTGATTTTAAAACTTTATAAGCAGATTAAATAAAGCTCTTTTTAATAGGTTTTTTTGGATTTTTTTTTCCTGTTTAACTCTTTGTTTTGATCAACTACAGACAATATATGCACTGGCAAAGCATACAACACTGATCTGATAGCTGACTAACAAGCCTTATATTGCCACCTTACTGGACAGAACAATGATGCAATCTTTTTTGTTTTATTAGCAATAAAAAAAATATATGGCTCCTGAGAGCCTGAGACATAATGCAGAAGTACTGAGCAAGCCCAGCAAAACCAGGAACACTGTCACTGAAGGGTAACACAGAATTTGAAGCCTGATTTAATATCAGAAACTCAGAAAAGAAGGCAGAAAGATGGTAAAAATAGTGAACTGGGCTCTGTCGGCATTCATTGATACTTGCTATTTTTTACAAAACAAAAAAAAAACCAAAAAAAAGATCTCTTGGTCCTTGGTGAGTCCCAGGCTAAACGCTGAGATCTGGAGACCCCAGCCTCTCCCACCCTGAGCCCAGCAATGCATCCATGTCTTGGTAGTGCATCCCCCAAATTCACCTTCCTCTCCTGAATGCAGTGAAATTTTGACAGACACCAGGGGACATCAAAATATGACTGTTGCAGCCTGAGTCTTTTTTTTTTTTTTTTTGTTATTTAAAACATAAGATGTGACCTTAGAAACCCCCACTCAGTTTTTCTTTTCACTGTACAATAAGTAGTTGTCCTGGTTTTTGCTGGGACAGAATTGAGATTGCAGAGTCCTATTCTGTGAGAACAAAAGAGACAAAATGCAATGTTTTAATTTATCCCCAGCTCTGCTGTGCAGGTTTCCACAATGACCAAGGTTGAGGGTAGTTTTGAACCATGCAATTGCAATGGGTGTGGAGAGAAAAAGCCCAGGGCAGCTGACCCAAGCTGACCAACCCAAGTATTCCATACCATAACCATCACTATCAAGATAAATTGGGAAATCTGAGGAGATGTTTGGGGCTTCTACCACTGCTGCCTTTGCTTGCTGTGGCCATCATGTTCTTGCTGCAGCTGTGGGGCTGTCAGGGTTGGCATTAAGCCCCCACTACTAGAAGTTCACAGATCATGGCTACTGTCTGAGGATAACTTTGTATGTTATATTAGTATTGGGGTTAACATTAGTTCATTGTTATTATTGTTGTTGTTATAATTATTTTAATAATGATATTTTACTGTTATTCATATAAGAATGCTATTAGTGTTGTTGTTATTATTAAATCTGTTTTCATTTCAACCCATGGGTCTCCTTTCATTTTCCCCATTCCCCTTCCTGGGTGGGGTTGGTTGACAGAACAGCTGTCTAAATCCTGATAGCCATTTGAAAAGACAATCTACAAAAATTATCTCTGCACCCCTTTGGAGCTGAGACCCCAGTTTGGAACCCAGCTTATGGATTTATCCTTGCAGAGAGGATGGGATGGGCATGGAGAGCTTTGGGTCCCTTCTGGCATCAGCTGCATCCATGAGCCCCTGATGTCAGCCTGCTGGGGGAAAGCTGTGATGAAAGGAGAGGAATATTTCAGCTGAGAGCAGGTTTCCACCAGGGCAGTCTCCTTCAGAGGGAGCATATTACAGAGAGAGGCTGGAAACACATGAACTGCCTTTTAAGCTGCTGCTGTGGGTTTCTAGCAGATGCAGCACGTTGGCACCATGTGGATGTTCTTGCTGCTGACAGCGTTTCTAACACCCATCACACACACTTACAGTGAAAGGAACATCAGGCTAGCTCTGAAAAAAACAGCCCAAATGCAATCTTCTGAGAGAGAAAAGAGAAAGAGAAATTTGCCAAAGTTAATCACTCTGTACATTAATTTTCATTTCTTCTCTTAGCTTCAGCCAGCAATCCAGATTGCTTGCTGGTTGTTTATTTTAGATGGATTAATCTACTAAGGCCCATTTTCATTGTATTTCTGTTAAGATACAGATGCCATCGCTATGTGCCAGTGCATATTACCAAGCAATTCATCTCCAGAGTTATTATTTCCCTCTTTTTATTGAAAGCAAATATTCTTGAGTTCAGAAAGGCATGTAAAGGCTTGGAAAAGCTTAGCTAAATTTCATGCTAAAGGCACAATGCTGTTTGGAAAGAAATTCTCTCTAAAACTACAAGCCTATGCTCCTACCTGGTATAATTTCTCCCTAATATAAGCCACAATCTCCCACAGCTCAACTGTCTTTGCAAGCTCCCTTGACATTATCACTCAAAACTCTTATTCCTTTGTTACCCACTGTTAAAATGAAAAGTTCATTTGGTGGCACACACAAGCCAGAGGCGATACAATTAAATGAAACTATTTGTCATAGAAAATTTAGAGCAGAGGGAATTAAATGACCAATAAATGAGGATTGGCAGCCTCTTCCCTGGGGAGCAACACATAAGCTTTCTCTGTTCAGTAAAAAGTATTCTCCCCTCAGCCTTTGATCAGCTATCTCCAATCAATATTCCCATCTTGAAAGACAGCCAGTCCAAAGCTACACCATAGCTATTTATTTATCAATGTGGTTCTCACTTGATGGGGTAGCCAGAGGTCACCTGAGGATATGAAGTGAGGCAAAGCTGTAATCAGCTTTTCAAAATGTTAGCAGAAACTGGATTTTCCAAGAGCAAAATCAGCATTCATTACTGTGTTTTCCTCCAGGATTTCAAAGGAGCAGAGCTGAGCTCCACCTGCACAGTAACTGCAGGGCCAATCTCTTTCCAAACATTCCTGTCTTGGGGTGAGACCTACAGGAGGCCTGCACCACTCAACCATTTGTTTTGCTTCAGTGGAGAAGGGCTGCAGCTTGTCAAGCAGATTTCTAATGCTTCTTCCTTCAAAATCTGAAGTTAGCTCCTCCAGGGCTTCTCCAGCATGGGAGCAGGCAGGCCTTTGAATTCTGCATCTATTGCCTTCATCCAGCAATTATAAAAAGATCAAAACTTTTTTTTTTTTTTTTTCTAATGCCATCTATGGTAGCTCTGCTCACATCTCTTTCCTTCTACCCCTGTGGTATAGGGGATTATGCTTCCTTTGGATTAGTTATTAGGGAGAAATTCTTCACTGTGAGGGAGGTGAGGCACTGGCACAGGTTGCCCAGGGAAGTTGTGGCTGCCCCATGTCCAAGGCCAGGTGGGATGGGGCTTGGAGCAACCTGGTCTGGTGGGAGGTGTCCCTGCCCATGGCATGGGGGGTTGAAGTAGATGATCTCTAAGGTCCCTTCTAATCCATGATTCTGTGGTTCTTTGCAGTAAATGAACCCTCAGAGCACTCATTCAGAAGGCAGCAGCTCCCCCGCTGCAGTGCGGAGCCCCCGCAGAAGACCTGAAAAAGGATCCCAAAGGTCCAGACAGCTGAAATCCAGGCTGACAGCAGACAAGGGAGACTTCTCTGCCAGAAATGAGGAAGCAGCAGAGCAGCAAGGACACAAGAGAAGGGCTGTGAGTGCATTAAACATGAAGGATATCTATAGTGATGGTAGCTGGAGACTTTATAAGAAAGCAATCCTAGACCAGAACATTAATGTTACAAGAGTCTATCTAAAGAAATCTTCCCAAACAAGAACCTGGGGGATTAGATTTGAAACGGGAACTCATTAAGAGAAACTTCCCTTGTAAAATAAAATAAAAATAGTTACAGGCTTTCTTTAGAACTTGGTATTATAGACACTGAGGAGGTGATTTTTCAGACCAACTGTAGACTTTTGCAATGTAGATTTGTACACTTGAATGAGTCCCCACAGGTTCCCACGAAACCACCAGAGACAAATAGGCACTTCATCTCACTCTGAAGCTCATTGCAAAATATGGCAAATTAATTGTGCCCTAAAAATGTCTCTTTCTCTTCCCATCGACTGTAAAGAGATCCTTGGCTTATTAGCTGAGATGTGAGATGATTAACTCACATCTACACTGTGAATATTTAATGTTTATGTAATATAAATGTTACATGAAGTGTTTGCTTATATCAGCTCTATATGAGACTGTTTCTTACTATGGAGGTGATGCTTTATGTACCAGCTCTGCATACAGCTTTTAAGATCCTCTGCAGATGTGGACAGGAATGAATTCTCCATCTCACACATTGTTTGAAATGTGAAATATTTTTTCCTTTGTATATTGAGACAAAACCAGAATATTTTCAAGTTTTTCACAAGCCTCAAAGAAAAGCAGTAAGAGGCAACTAGTTGCATGACCTTTGGGGAACTTATCAAAGATTTTAGAGGTCTACATACCTCCCATATTCACCTAATCTGTCCTGAAGGAGCTACTGCTTTCTGCTTTGGGGGCTGGTGTCTTTCCCTTTAGGGAAAGACAGACCACAATTGCAGTCCATTGGAATAAGATTTTTTGTATGGATTTGTCATATCTTACATGAGTTCTCAGACCACCCTGCCACTGTATATCCCACAATAAGATAGCTCCTTCCTTTCCCCCTTCAGTGCTGATAGAAAAGCTCCATCTTGAACCTAAGAAAAAGTTTTCAACCAAAGTTTTGTTGAAACTGATATGTGAAGTATCAGTGCAGAAAGGTCATAATTTACATCAGAATAATCCCATTTAGCTAGACAGGTAACAGGGCTCAAGGTCCTTGAGATCATTGGGTATTTGATGTCTCTATAACAGCTCTTCCTCTTTTCTACAGCTTCTCTTTATGAAACAGGGAAAACAGGTTCACTTCCCCAAAAAGAAAATTCAAGTTCTGACCACTTACTCATTCTCTTGTTCTTATTGTCCATTACCATCACACCTTAGCAGTGTTTGATGGGATCAATCCATGTGTCCCGAAGCTGACTGCTTGTGGGATCTAATTAAAAACATCTACAGTATAAGGACCCATCTTCCCATTAAAGAAACAGACTTTTTTATTCAATATTGTTTGATACAAAGAGCATTGTTAAAACATTAAGTCTCCTTCTCAGCTTGCTTCCCTCCAGCTTATGCTTGATGACGATTTCAAAGCCAGGAATATTTAAGATGTCTGGCACAAGTGGCTGTACTTTCTTTGCTATCTTTTATTTTTAATAGAGAACAAATCAATCTCACATCTTAAAGCAATGGATAGCAAGAATCTGCTTTTTGAGTTTTACACAAAGGGATTAATCAAGGGATGCAAGGAAACTAGTAGGAGGTTGTCTTGGAGTCACCACAGATCTCAGGGCAGAGGAGGAAGAAGGAATTGCTAATGAAAAAAAGCTTTGTGGCAGCCCAAAGAACGAATGGCTTCTACTTCATTTTTCCCTGGAAACTCAAAATGCTCACTGAAAAACTGCATACTGCCTTCCTCCAGTCTGATAGACAACACACAACGTTGGCTTTTCAGACATAACTTAAATATTTTGAACTCCAGCTCTCTCCATAGGATTTCAGAGGCTGTTCCACTGGCATCATGCTGCTGAGGGCAAGGGGAAATTCTGGAATCAGCACAGATGAAAATCAATCTGTGTGGCAGGATGACATGATGCCTGTAACAGGGCTGGGCATCTTGTGAGGTCTACTAATTTTTCTCCTATTAAAAGGAGCTACACACGCTATGAAAAGCCATAATTACAAATCCTGTCTGTTCCTTCCCATCTTCATCCTATCCCAGTCACACATATCCCACATCACATCTGACCTCAGTTAATGAAGGAAAAATAAAATCAGCAATTAAGCCATCTGTCTCATCTGAGATGCCTACTGAAGAGTGGAATAAACCATACCCCCAGACAGCTCTATTTCTCTCCACAACTGTAGCTAAGCAGAACTTGGAGAAACAGCACAATGCATGCAAAGTGTAAGCAGTCCCTATCTAAACCATGCACAGTCAGTGTGTGCTAGAAGGTGAATAATCATGTGCACAGACTTCTGTAGTAGCCATTAAGTAGCCCTTAAAATGCTTTCTTTGGTTTTGTATTTTTCTTTTAAGGTTAAAAAAAACTAATACATAAAACAAAGTATAAAAAGAAAGGCAAGAGGCATTAGAAACAATGAATTTTACAGCTGTACAATTAAAAAATGGTCAGATGACACAATAAGGTTGGCTACCAAACTTCACAGTATAAAGATTGGGTGACAAAGTCTGCACAGCCACTCACCCTATTTATAAGGTGGCAATGAGGTAAGGAAAGGACTTTTTCTTCAGCTGGAGTTGGGTAAATGTTTCAGGTCCCATTTCCAGATACAAAGAGACCTTACTATCCTCACAGTTCAACCTCTGGAGCTCAGAGCAGATGCTCCCCTTACAGGCTGAGCTATAAGCTTTTATCTTCTTAAAACTCTTTCAAGTATTCTTTCCTCTAACTTTATAAAAATTACACTGTGTACGTATTTTTATTATTATTATTTTGCTATAGTTCTTAGCTAAAATTTCAAATAAATTCATCAAAATTCAAGTCTTTTGTGCCTTTTTTTTCTTCTGCTGATGGTTCCTGAAATTATCTTGGCTTCCAGCTCCTGGCTGAGGACCAGCAGCATGGAGAATGGTTCAGGGACTGGTTCACATACACTGATGTTACAGATGGTTTGGTTTACTCAGAGATATTCCATGTTCTGTTGCAAGCATGAGTCCAGATCTAAGAAGGTTCAAGGTATTAACAGAAGCTCAATATAATAAAAAATCATCAGAATGTGTTTTTTCTGGCAACACCTAAGTAGATTTGTTTGGGAATATCAACCAGAATATGACAGGGCAATACCTATGGTTGAGTGGGATTTCAAATAATTTTCTTTAATTACAACCTGCCTGGAATATTTTTTTACCTTTCACCAGAGGGAAAACATTATCTGTCAAAACATTTATTAGTATGGCTCTTTGTCAACTCCCTAGGTCTTCAGGGCCTTTTGTTGTATTTCAAGAAAAACTGGAAAAGAAAGAGTTCCTTTTGTTAAGTGTCTGTAGAATTACAAACAGGAAATAAAGAGGAGAGAATAAAATGGGAAGGAAAAGTAGTATCAAGAATTACAGGCAATGCATTTTAAAAGGGTGGAATCACCTTAACATAGATCATAGCAGATATGTGTCAAAGTTTGCAATAACTTTCCAGATTTTACGACACTAGACTGGCAAAACTTCCAAAAATTTATGTAGTGAAAAGTCCACTAACTAAGCATTGAAAAGCTGCTGCTCTGAGCACCTGGACGAGAGCACAATGTAAATCAAGATTGATTTCAGTGTTAATGCTGATGCATAACAATGAACAAGAGCATGGAAATTGGGATATCCTCCCAAGAATCTCAAGCACTGGGATGGAAAAGGTTTGAATTGATTCTGGGCTTAAAAGGGCTATTCATCATGATACAAGAACATTCCTTTAGAGCATGGAGATACACAGGACATTTATCAATAAGAAGCAGCAAAGACTAAAAGGCTAAACCATTTCCATCCATTCCTCTTCCAGGGCAAAAGAAAAAGCCAGGGAGATGTTAAACACTGATGCATTTTCAATGAAATGAGATCACTTAGAGATGGACTACATACACCTGAGCAAAGTCTCTATCATCTATGCTAAAGTGTGCTCATCACAGGCAATATCCTTTTTTTTTTCCATTTTGGAAGTTATCCAGGATATTTTGAAGCCACTGAACATGCCTAAATAAGAGTTTTATTGCCAATATGGAAAAAATAATCTGATCATCAGGTCTGAGTGGTCTCAAACTGCAGCTTCTGGGGATCTCCATCAAGATCAGGATCCTTCTGCTCTTGAGGGCAAATGCTCCCTAACAGAAGACAAATGAATACAAGGGCAGGAACCAACCCACAGATTAAAATACCTGAAGTCAGATGCCTGTCTTAAGGTACCTGGAGGTGAGGGAGATGTGATACTCCCATATTCTGCATCCAGATTATTCAAAGTAGACTTGGCAGCAGAAGGAAGGGATGCCCTTTAAACCTTGCTATTTTTTCCCATGAACTGAGGCCAAAGTCCAAGTTTATATTGTTCAGGGATTTTTTTGGAAAACCATGCCAGTTCTTGATGTAGAAAAGTCTGGAACTTGGACAGTTATTCTAATACAGTGTTCAGTAAAACCTGGTTCAAGATTTTTAAGCAAACCTTACAGTCACCACTTGGATGCAGTGATTATGAGGAACTATTTTTCTAATGCAGAAAACAAAGCAAAATATTTACAAAAAATCTACCCTTCAGGCTCGATTTTTGCCATGCCTTATTTCTTCCATTTCTGAAGTGAAGGAGAGAGGGAGGACATTTGTGGTACAGAAAGCTTCGATCATCAGAAAGGGTCTGCAGATAGGGGGATCACAGCCCTTCCAGAAATCCACAGTTCTAATTTCAGTTCTCAGAAAAGCCCAGAAAGTCTGCCTTTCCCACTCTTTCTTCTCTCCCCTGTACTTGCTTTTCAACCCTTAAAGAGAAAAGATCCTCTGAATCAAGGGATGACCATGGAGCAGCTGGATGCACAACAGCAATGTCTACTGTGCTCTTAGCATGGCTACAAGGCACGTAGACACATAATTATTTTCCAGTGGAAAATTAAAGTCAATTCTAATTTTCCAAATAAGAGAAAAACAGTTCAGGTGCCCATGGGCTTCACCTCTGCATGCAGGGAGGGTTCTTTCTGTGTCACTTGCTGATGCTTTGGAGGGGAGGGCTGGTGTGGGGCTGAGATGGAAATGGTGGGAAAAGAGGGTCCAAGTGTCAGAGTTGGAAGTGATAGCTTCTGCAGGGGTGCTCATCCTTCTATCTGTGGCCTTTGACATGGCCAGCTGAGAAAGGCAAAAAGCAAAACAAACAAATTCTTCCAGACACATAAAAAACTTCAGTGTCTGCCTTCATTTTTCGTTACATTTACCCACAAGATGAAATTTTTCTTAATGCTGAAGCCTGCCCAAAATGTGACCCAAAATGTGGCATTGCAGACAATTTAATCTGCAGGAAGTGCCAATGCTTGCACAATGACAGTGCTGTAACCTTCCTCTTTCTGTGCTTCAGGACAGGAACAAGGTAGGTCAGGAACAAGACAAAACAAAATTCTTCCCAGTGAGCAAACACCTGTAAAATTCTGCAGAACAAAAGGAGTCAACTCTCTACAAGTGTCTGAGCTGAAACACATAAGATGGAGGTTCTTTCAAATCTTAAAACGTTTCAACTCTCTCTGCATCATCTCTCTCTTGGGAAGGTGCTCCCTGATGTAGAACAGGAGAGAGAATCTCAGCAGAAAAGGGGGCACATTGCACCAGGCACTGCATGTTACTTTCAAGACAGTAGCTAAAGGGGTGAAAATTGATTTCAAAGCTATAATAAACAACTCATTTCCCTAATAGCCTTTCTCTGTGCTCAGGCCACTCTGATACTGCCACTTCAGCATAAAAATTCAGCGTTTGTTTGTGACTCTTTCATGCATCTTTTTAAGGACCTCATTAAACAAAATCGAGGAGGGATGGGAGGGTTTGGTGGGTGTGTTATTTCAAGTCATTTCTAATAGCTGATGATCAGAAGAAAATGCATGTGCAGCTGGAATTAAAGAAGTTTTCTGTGCCTGCACGGAGCAGAGCAATCAGGCAGGTATTCTACTGCTGTCCCCTTCAGCCCTGTCTCTGCTATGGCTGCTGACACTTAGAAATGTCAAACTGTTATTTTTCCCCAGCTCAGGAGGAATGTCTCAGGTCTGACATGTTCAGGCTTCTTCCTTTGTTCTTGCAGCCCTAACATCAGGTTTTCAGCCCCCCAATTAAAAATGATTGCTGCCTGCCCTAGTGCTGGTGCCCACTGCAACCCCACAGCCAGGCTGCTGGGATTTTATAGGAATGCCTCAGGGATTGAATCACTTCTGTTATCTGGAGAGTGAGCAGACTGTATTTTTAGGTGGGTGGTACCAGCAGAACATAATCCCTGCACTGGAGGGACTGACCTGCAGGGCCTTGAAGCATCCTTTGTATCTAACAGGAGCTCAACAGATCCATAAACCTGAGTACTCTGAGCCCAGGGACAGAGGTTGGTGATGGATCAGCAGAAGTTGTGTGAGGCTGTACAGCTGCTAAGGTTCCTCCATCTGGGGACAGTTACTGTGTGCATGACCTGTCATGACAGTGCCTTAATACATGTTAAAAGCATCTTTTTTTCTTGGTTTATTGCTTTTTGTTTTGTTTCTTTTTTGTTCTCTCCTAAAGTACTTGAAAATTAACAGCCAAATATTCGTGTGAAGTTATCTAAAATGGTTTGGTGCATTGGACTAGCTTTGATACAGTTGATTCATTGGTTATAAATTATTTGGGAAATGCCTTAGCTCCTTTCTTTCTTGTGCAAGCATAAAGAAACTGCTCCCAGTGCATTGTGCCAGCTGGATACTTTTCATTCTGGCAGTAAGATGCAGACTTCTACTCAGTAGCTGGTCTGTTAACTGAAGCAGGTTTAAATTGTTGTGTTGACAGGAATTTCATTTGGTACATCTCAGTCTGAAATTTTGGGGTCATTTTTTAAGCTACAGTCAACTGATGCAGTTTAACTGATTGTATCAGAGCTGAAGCAGTCTGGACTCATGGAGAATCTGACCAAGATATACAGGTTTTAATTCATTCTGAGCTAAAACTCATTAGGATTTGGAAAGAATCATCAGGGAGTTTCCAGTTGCATTGTGTTAAGTATGTGTCAGTGTAGGCAGGCCAGAGCTATTCATCAAAAAACTTAAATAAAACATTACTTCTCCAGTGGAAAAAAAAATTTCATCTTAACCACATGCGAAGAAAAAAATGTCAATTTCTGACAGGATTTTTCACTAGAAAAAAAGGTGCATAGATGTTTGCCTGCCTTCATCAGCTCAGTTATTCTCTGGACCTACAGTTCCAGGCTTCTTGTGATCTCCTGAGGATCCAGCCACGCTACATCTTTCATGATGTTGCATCGTAGTGCCCCAGGAATAGGCAGGTCTCAGATCTCTATCTTTCAAGCTTTTATTTCTATTATGGTGATGTGTGAAAGTGCCAGTGTTGCTCCCTGAGATAGCTAAAATGCCAGAAAAGACAAGATGCAGAAAGTGAGTGTATGACAAACAGCAAGATGAAAGGAAGAGGCAGAGCAACAGCAAGAGCAAAGAGTTTGCAAACTTACTTCAATCACATGTAGGCACAAGTGCATTGTTGTGAATCATAGAAACACATTTTAATAGAAATAGAAAAACACGATCTGCTGCCCCTCTCTCCCACCTCTATCCATTGCCTCTTGGGGAATTTTCTGCAGGCATTTCAGCAGAGCTTTCTCTCTGAAATTTCAAAGGAAAATGAAAAGTAATTAATAACTAAGGAGCTCTGTGAAAGAAGCCTTTTCATTGATGGATGGCTAATGCTTAGTGACTACAACATGTGAGTAGGCAGCAAAGGATGAAACAGCCCTTGGAAGCCAGCCAAAAATATTGCAAATGATGTGGAGGAGGAAGGGAGTTTGCACTGGAATGCACATGGAAGGACCACCAAGCAAAATCCTGTCTTCCACCAACCTTAAGTTGGGGTGCTATGCAGGAGCTGATTTATTCCTGAGGGTACAGGCTCCTGTCAAAGTGCTTGATGACAAATGAGAACATGGCACGAGTGGGGCACGAACTTGAAGTGCTGCAGTGATTTGCTACAGCATGATGTGCTCTTGCCCCTGAGGTCTTGCACCCCCAGGGCCACTGGGAGCCAAATTGCCTCTGAAGTCAGTGCCTTGTTCATGGGGACTGTACCAGGGCATGGTCCCCAGTGAGCAATGGGAGAAAGTGGATGGAGCAAGGGGAGTAGGATAAGTGCATAGTTAGGATAAGACTGATCTGATGGCAGATTAAAAGCACCTAAACATAATCTGAATTCCCATTGCAGTCACTAGAGACTAAGGACACTATTTAGTGGCCAAAACCAGTGTCTGACATAATTAAAGAGGCTCCATATTATGATGTCTGGTCTCCAACACTTATTTTAGAGGGGTACAGGTCTCCCATTAATCCTACATCATATTTATTAGCCTGGAAAGATGCTTCCTATATGCTGGGATTTCTCAAATCACACTGAGCAACACTTATGAACCTGTATCAAGCTTGCATCTTTCTTTGAATCGTATTAACTAACAAAAGAAGCACTCATTGCTGATGGTTTGTGAGCATCACAGCCTCACGTGCTTGTTTTTTCTTTTGTTTCTTGCTTCTAAGCAACCATCAATTAATATCAGTGCCTGGGACTCAAAGATCTGCATCATTTCACTGGAGCAGTAGAAGCTCTCTGCAATACCCTGAGATAGAGGTATGAAAAGGCAAGTTCTTGCTTTGCATATGCACAGAAGTTGGGGAGGAATCAGAGCAGAAAAGGTTAATTAGTTTCTAACAGACAGGACTGGTTGAAAGATAATTCCTTGCCTTGGGCATCCCACCAGCCATTTAAGACATTCCTAGTAAGAATGAATAGAAACATTTCACCCATAATCAGCCCTTGTGATCAGGCACAGCAATAACTGGAGATGCAAGTGTCACTTGTCACACAAAGAGGGTATCTAAAGGTATCTAATGATGACAAGTATGCATATGTGATGGTGATTTAGGGTTTTTTGTTTCTTTAATACTTTATAACTTAAGTCTTCTCACTCGCAGGTTTTATAAAAAAGATTATTTGTTTCCATAAATATAGTGTCACTGAGAGTGTAGGGTCTAATCCCAAAGCCCATTTCAATCACTGACTTTGTCCATTACCTTTTGGACATCAAGATCAGAGAATGAGCAAGACTTTTAAGTGTAATGTCAGAATAAACATCCCCAAATCCTCACAGTTTCCATCAGAGGTCCTAAATGTCTCACTTTTTAAAATCCCTCCAAACACCTGTTCAGATATTTCTTGTTTATTTTTTTTTAAAAGCCCAACCCTGATCTTAAGAGACTTTTTTGATGTCACAGGGATATCTGTGCAAGCAAACGAAGTGCTGCTAATTTTACAAAGCCATTTCCTTTAACACATCTTCCCACCTCCTCCTACCCACTCCATGTGTCTGCTTCATCCATCTGTTTCATCTCATGAAATGCATGGATCATGAGCTCCCTGGAGCACATCCAATTTGCTTTGCCTCTGTAGCTGAACATTCACATTTTCCCATCCTGTAGACGAGCATAAATATTGTGTAGTGAGCACTTTGCCTTGCTTCCAATTTCAGCAGGTTGTATTCCAAAAACTATCCATTATTCAGAATAGTTCATAGGCTAATTTATCAATTATTACATGGTATTTGAATGGTCTTTGAAATCCCCATTGGGTGCACTCTCAACACACACTTCTGTTGCTGGACCTGTGCTATTTCCATGTAACTACTGAGTTACTCATTAATCAGTCAGGAAAATTGCATCTGCAACACTGAGGAACCAGCTACAATACCAATATTTGGGGGGATGAATATTTTTGCACTGCTGAGGCCTCTGAGACCTCAAATGCATCTTGGTGCTCAGCAGCTCTTGCAATGAGATTCCTGTATATTGAGTCCTCCTCAGGGAAAATGCCAGTGCAGATGGCAGTGTGGTTAATTTTCCATGGAAATGTGCTCTTCAAATTAAACCTGAGCATTCTGAGGTAAAGCTGATTTACTAGAGTATTCATAGAGAGTAAATAAAAGATTGGAAACAGGCAAACCAATCTCCTTCAAAAATGGAAGCAAACATGTTTCAGAAAACATTGTTTTCTTTCTTTCCTTTTACGAAAGTGACCCATGAGGTCACATTTTGCTAATCCAAATGATTCTGTAAGACAAGTGCTGTGCTGTGCAGGTAGTTGAAGAGTACAGCCCAGCATCATCCTCTCCCCAGAGAATTCCTAAGTCACCACAGCTCAGATGAGTTCCAATATGCAGCAGCTGCAAAAACTCATCTTATGCTCTTCTTTTTCCACTCCCAGGAAAACAACGAAAAAAATCTGGGAGGATTTTGCAAACATGGGGGCCAAGAGTTGTTCCAACTCTGGTTGACCTGATTCAGATAGAAAATCTAAAGCCACGGAGGCAAAACTGAAAAGAGTCAGTACAGGTCATGTTTTTTGATGCCCAACTTCTCATTAGAAGAACAGAACCCATGCAGAGAACATGCTGTGGACTCCAGACTGCTGTGTTGATCTGTAACAATCTTTTTTTTCTGCCTCTTTATGCCTTTCCACACATCAAAATCACATTCACTGCAATAAAGAAAACATCCTGGGGCATTAGTCTTTCTACTCTTATCATTGATGAATATCTACTTGGGACTCAGGAACAGTTACTTTGCCAGACATATAAATTAAAGCAGAACAAGGGGCATGCTGATGTGAGCAAATAGACAAATGAGGAATTCACCAAGAACTCCACAAATTCAGTCTGTCAAACAGCAATCAATAGAAACCTAAACACGGGGGGGGGGAAGGAAATGCAGCAAATGTATAGAAAAGAAAAGAAAATAAACAAATGTTTCTTTTTAGATCTTAAACCTGAAGGTTATATTCTCATAACAAATTTCTGTTAATGTCAGAATAAGTTCATGATCTACTTGATTCTGTACCACATGTGTGTAAATAGAATTCATTTTAACCCTTTACTTTATCCCTCTGTATGGTTCCAAGTGTCTCTTTTCAGGAAGTCTTGCCTCTTGACCTAATAAAAGACTATAAGGTGAACTGAAATAATAATAATAATCCAATTGCATTTACATGGATTCCATCATACTGTTATCAAAGAGACTTGGGAAAGCAGAAGCTTGGGAATAGCATACTTGGGAATAGCATAATTGTAGTGATCTGGTTCAATCATGGAGAGAAATGCACTAGATTAGACATGTCCATACTTCTCCTTTCCCCTGATTCTGGAAATAGAGTCAGAGCAAGCAATTGGAGAAAGCAGAGCTCTGGAAGATAACTGTGGTAAAGAAGGATGTTGAATATACTAAGAAGATGATGGTGGGAAGGGCCAGCCACAGATTAATCTACTTCTAAAGGAGATTGCATGGTCCTGAGGCAGGACTGTGATTAGCTGCAGTGTGATCATGAAAGCAATGACAGTATAAGCACTAAATATAAGAGCAGAACACCAGAAGAGCCCATGGTCATCACTGAAACCTCTTCCTCAGAAGAGCAATCACCCAAGAGTTTTTCAAGAGCAAGACATTTAGTGCCCCAAGCTGGAAATACATCGTAGAAAATAAACAGCAATGATCAAGCATGTTTGTCCTGTGATGAGACCAAGGAAATACACGAGATGGAAGTGCCCTGATAATGCTTTGGTGAGCAGAGCACACCTTGTGTTGTAGCAGGAGGTGCAAACCACAAAATAATTCATGCTTCTTTAACCAGGACTTCTTAACTCTGGCTTTGCAGTGCAATAAACCTGAAAGCAGAAGTAGGACATGCTACTCAGGAACCCTGGATGTTTTGCAGTGCAATTAGGGACACAAGTAAATCCTACCCAGTGTCCCATCACCAGCTTTTGGATGCCCTGGAGCACAGAAACCTTGTCCAGCTCAGCAAACTGTCAGGAGCACATCAGTGTAATGTGGCTGTGACTGAGGAACCCCCAGTTAGCAATGGGCATTTCTAGAGTACATAGAGCTCATCTTCAAAAAACAAACTAAATATTTGCTTCAGCTTTTCTTCTCTCCTTGGATCCAGGCCAGGAGAGACATCACCAGGGATCTTGATAGACACCTCTCCCCAGAGTGTGGGGAATATAAAAATATAAAATTTCCCCCTTGCCCTGCAGTTTACATCCCTTTTTTCCCCTCTGAAAATTAACCTCTTGTTTACACCCAATTGACTGCCTGTGTTACAGGCACGTGTCTTGTAGCATGCACTAAGAACCCAGCATTTCTATGTGGTGTTTTGTTATATTTAGCTCTTTGGCTGCTTTGCTGAATGGAGGAAGATCCAAGGCATTTCCCCTGATGCTTTCCAGGTTGTAGCTCCATGAAATGTGCTCTCAGTGACACACTGTGACACAGTCCACTGGGAGCAGGTGGGAGAAGGATGTCTGTAGCTAATGACAAAAAAAAAACAAAAAAAAACCATAGCTTGGGATTATAGAAAATGGTCCCATGCTAATATTAAAGAAAGGTTTTCTGTTCTTCCTGTGGCTGGGCTCTGGCAAGAACTCATCTGTAGTCAGTCCAAGTGAGAAAGCTGGAAAGATGACAGAAGGGTAGAAATTGAGCTTAAAATGAATTGAGCGCCATGAACTGTCCCATATTGTGAAACAGAGAAATAGGATTAAAAAGTTCAAAGAAAGTTTGTGAGAAGATTAAGCAGATTGAGTTTATTAAGGCAGGAAAAGTGTAGCAACATGCAATAAAAACGATTATAAAATAAGTTGTGAGCAGTCATTTTGTACAGCCTCTCATGTTATCCAGCACGAGGTGCAACCCAGCTGATGTCCAACAGCACAGACTTTAGCTGGGCAACAGGAAAAAGCCCCTGAAGATTGCTGCTAATGGGCTGTCTGCAGCTCCAGGACTCCTTTCTTAGTAAGTTATTAAGAACAGGTCAGACAAATCAGCTGCTCCTTCCACATCATCTTTTGGGAGGGAATACAGACTCTGCTGGGAACTGGGGATTCATCCACCCTCCAAGTGATCACACTGGGCTCTCTTTAGCACTCAGTGAGGAGTCTGACACAAAAGACAATGAACATTATCCACAGGAAAGGTTGGAAACATTGTTCCCTATGCCACTTATTTATTCCCTTTGACTGCAAGGGTGATGAAGGTGGTCAGCCCTAACATAGAGATCATTTTAGTTGCTTAATCTGGAGCTGATGCCTCCTACACAGTGTGCCAGGTATCCTTTCCTTGCCTTTCTCTTCTTCCTCCACACCAGAATCTCTCTGAACAATTTTTGTCCTCTTTTCCCAGCTTTATCATCCTGCCAACTACAACACAGAACACTGACCCACTTCTAGTGCCACCATGGCTCCCATAGTGGGCATCCTGCCCAACCTTCTAATCCCATCACAGCATTGAGAATTAAATTGATAAATGAATCACTTGCTTCATAAAAAATCTGTTTGTAAAGCATGAGAAATATGAGGAATCCTGCTGGCACTATTCACATCTCAATGAATGTTAACTTTTCAATGAGAAAGTTAAGCCTTTTTTTCAAGTTTCATTCACATTATTTTTTTTTTCCCATTCTCTGATTCTCCTGTACAAATCAAAGTGTGCACATGGAACACAGATAAGAATTCACCATTTCATTTGCATATAATTTTCTTACCTTTTTACTAAATGAAAAAAGACCAGAAAAATAATGTCATTTTTATCTCAGACATCTGTATTATCTCTATATTATCTCTCTGTATAAGGGCCTGTTTCCCAAATCAGGAAAGTTCTGTGAATATTTTCATGCTTATTCAGGATGACACTTCAAATGAACTGAAATATAATTGACATCAGCTGTAGAAATCTATGCATATGCCCCATTATTTCCCTCTCTGCCATCCCAATTAAAACCTGCAAAGTGATGACAATAAAAGAATTTTCAGTGTCACCATAAAGTCAATGTCTGGAAACTGGACACAGTTATCACAGCAGCACCAAGACAACTTTCATTTGACTGAGGAACATGCTGGGGAACTTATAGGAAGGAGATTAAATCGAGATTTTGCACAGCAATAGATCTCTTTAACAATTTATCTAAAACTTTAGGTGTCCCTGTTACCTGAGCATCTTTAAAGTACAGTACCTACTATGAGAAAATCCAGATTTCTTATTATGCTGTTCCAACACCATAAAGAAAACTGACCTTGATGAAGCTGGAGGTGCTTGCTCAGCTAACTGTCCTTATTACATTGCAATCTTCAAATAAGTTTTCAGTAAAACTGTAGGTGTAACTCATAAGGAACTTTTTTAGCCAGAGACGAAGGACTGTATGAAACTCTAAACACTGAGTTATCTGTAGAAATCAGCTCTCAGCAGAAATAATAAATAAATAATAAATGTCACAATATATTGAAATAATGCAAGCCAAGGCAGAATTTCCCAACATGATACTTTTAGGTAGCAGGATAACAAAATGTTTAAGGGATATAAACCAGCAGCAGCCTCCACCAGTCTCAATCAGATGAGCAGTTTTCTTAGTGCTCACAGTTTCTGGTCCCTACACATTGGATGTATTTCTGTGTTTTTTGAGGAAATCAACAGGAAAAGAAACAGTAAGAAATCAGTATGATTGGATAAAGCCATATTGAGGTAGGGTTTCTTCAGCATTTCCACCCTGCACATATTCAAAACCTGGAGAGCTACTGCAGAACAAACTATCTGTTCTTGGCTCAGCTGAATTTCAGTTCCTGAATTTTGCATTTGTATAATTGATTGTAAAACTTCATAATTCATGCTAAGTTGGTTATTTAAAGATGTCATCCAATCAGGAATTAAAAAAAAAAAAAATAAGCGCTAGTGCTTAACTAGCTAAGATAGGGCAAATTACAATCAAATATACAATTAATATATGAGTAAACCTATGCAAGCTGAAAATAAGATGTACATATTTAAGGTGTGATAATTAACCATTGGAACTAATTACTGAAGCTCATAACAAATCCTTTTTCAGTCAAGAGGTGCTATATCCAACCCAAATGTCTTTTCAGAAAGATATCTTCAGCTTGAAGTTGTTAGGTGAGGAGAATTACTGGTGAAAATCTACTCTTGCCATTTTTCAGATATCCCAGTTAAATGCCATTACAATCTTCCCTGCTTTATTAAGGTTTAGTTTACTTGGGTGGCCCTTTTTGCAGTACCAAGCAACATTAAAATAACCAAAAACACCATGAAAATACTGCTATTTTAATAAATTATACACTTGTAAGACCAAACTACCATTTTACTGCTTATATTCCCCTTTTGAATTCCTGAAGTGACACAGTCTGGAATTCCTGGCACAAAATACTCCATCAAAGTGATGTTCATATAATCATAGAGAAACTTTGACATTTCTTCAGAGTTATATATTCCTACCAGGTATTGATATTACATTGATCCTTTTATTTCTTTTTGCATACCAGATCTAAAAGAGTAGGAACTACCTTTTGGTCTGACTTTGTCTTATTCCTTTATTAGCTGTCAAGCTATTAAAGAATGAGACAAGATGATAAGCAAGAGGAATAACAGACTTGAGGTACCATGAAATAGTGAAGGAACAAGATGGCCAAGAATAAAGGTGTTTGATGAAAGGGCTAGAGGAAGGACAGGCTCTGGGGGGCATAAATATTCTACAAAAGTGGCAATAATGTGACCACACTGAGTGAAGGTTTCACTTCAGAGGTCAAAGTTTTCCACTGGTCACACTGGGATATACTGGACAATGGGGAGAGGGAGAAATGTTGAGATGGAAATTCCTACTGAGACCAAAAGATTTTGCTTGATATAATAAATATCTCATCTGTCTCAGGATAATTCCTTCATGCTGTGGCTGTTTCCAACCCAGCCAAGTTTACCTCTGAATTCAAGCCCTGAAGTGCTCAGCAGTTTTTCAGTTTCTACTAATGCTGGCACCAATTAGTGAGCTACCACTGCTGCTCTCCTGAGCCAAAAATTGTCCTCTTTATTTACCTTGCAGTGGGCTTAAAATTGCATGGCTAGCTTGTGATACAATTTTTCTTGATAGGGGGGAGAAAAAAAAAAAATTAATTCCACTCTTTAGTTCTGCCCAGAACCAACAGATGTAGGATCATTCCCAGAGCATATGGGTTAAATTAGTGCCTGCTGTGTCCCAGCACCAGCATTTGTCTGATTTAGTGACACTTTTTTTAAACAGTCAGAAGGGGGTCCAGGCAGCTCTGGAGGTGGTTTTCAGCTGGATTCATCCTTAAACAGCAAGTCTAATAAAATCTCACTTCTACATCCAGCCTGCAACCAACTTTGGGTCACCAGGGGAGGCATCCCCTGAGGTAAATTGTGCAGGTCACAAACTAGCTGCACAATGTCCTTTTGATGATAAAATACTAAGCAGAGCTGACATTTAAATTAGCATCCTTGCACGTTTTCCAGCTAAATAATGATATGGGTAAGACAGCCAATACCTGTGGCACCAGGAGGGATCCAATACCCGGGGAGCTGTGGCCAAAGATTTGTCATCATCCCAAAACATTTAAATTGCAACTGATTGAAAATAGGCTCAGACAATCAGGACCTGGCTGCCCTGGGATGTGCTTTGGGTTTACAAGCTTTTGTTTTCTTCTTAGAGCCTTGTCCCTCCTGGGACTCAGTTGGCTTCAGAGCTGTGAGGTCTTCGTGCTGGCTCTAATACCCAGGAAGACAAGGGATGAAAAGAGGAGAGAGCAAATAAACAAACACATAAAATATCTTTGTTTCTAGAGCATGGCAGGATAACTCAAAGAAAAGTTACCACAAGGGCACAGAGTACTGATTTCTGAGCACTGGCTTTTAGCAGCATCTTCCTCACCAAACTGGCTCCCCTTCCCCTCTGCACCAAAATCAACCCCAGCATCTAGACAAGAGCTGACAGGCAGAGCTTCCCCCTGCCATAAATTGGAAAACAAAGGAATAACAAAGGAATTAATTTTCCTGAACATTTCTGTATGGACTACAGCAAGGTGGTGGAGAAGTGGCTGATCTAATTAAGGAGACCAACCCCACCTCAGCCCAGCACCTTCCTGTCCCCTTCCAAGCACCACAGGGAGATTATCTCTACCAGCTCAGGGTTATGAAGCTCCATGCTGCATCAATTTACGTGACTTGGGATGTGCAGGATCCTTCTCCCAACTTAGCATGGCTCATAAATATTATTAGGTATCAGGGGGACTAAATGAATCGGCACAAATTGGCCCACTTCACCATGCTCTGGCACCTGGCCCATAAAGAGGTGCCCGACCCTTCACTACTGCCTGATTTAATTGGGAACATATTGATGTTATTTATGGCCTAGTGGCTTTAACCCTCAGCAGAGACTAAACCAATACCCACATGGAGAGTTTCCCATTCCAGCTTCCATTGGCTGTAAATCAGCTTTGTTCAATGACTCAAGAAAACTCCCAAATATTGTTCCTGGCTGGAGGAATCACCTTGCACAACCCTCCCCGGTAAACAATGGGTGGCATTAAGGAGAGGATCCTTTCAGGGACAGCTGCAGGCAAACCAAAAGGATTTTTTTTTTATTTGAACCTGCACTTTGCATCTTTCTGGCTGCTGCTTCACTGAACCTTCCCTCCAGCAAAGCCCTGAAGCTGAAAACCTGTTTAGCATTTTTCTCCAGTGGCAGGGAGATGGGGGCAGCTGCCCAGTTTGAGAGAAAAAAAAAAAATGCAGATTTAAGTCAACTTAATGCAAGGATGAAAAGGGAAAAATTCTGTCACCAGCAAGTGTGACCTGGCACCAGGGGAAGCACATTAACATCAAAGTCAGACAGGACAAAGCACCCAGCTCTGAGTCAATTATCCTATTTTCTTAGATATAAATCACCCTTCAGACAGCCTGATTCCCTCTGGAAGGGATGGCACTTGGAAGTGTGTCCTTGGGTAATCTGGGCCCACGCTGAGGGGTTTGATGCTTAGGGAGCAAGCTGCAGGGGAGCTGTGTCACCCAGCACCCAGCTGCTGAATCAGACATTTCATGTTAGCAGGTTGGATGTGTAAAAATCTGTTTGTTTCTCCCCAACAGCTCAGTGCCTCCTATTTGAATATCCAGATGCTGATTTAGCATCCTGACCCTCTGCTGCTCCATGGCAGATTAGTAAATCTAGCAAAACTAAAAGAAGGATGTGACAAACCATTAGGTACAAATCAAATAGCTTGGTTAATCACTGTGTAAGTTAGGTACAAATCAAATATCTTGGTTAATCACTGTGTAAGAGCAGTTTTATACAGCTGTCTGCTTCCTTGGATTCCACTGGAAGAAATCTCCAGTGGCAGATTTGACCCTTTGCTTCAGTACACTGCCTTAAAACAAAACAAAACAAAAAAACCAAAACAGGATAATATATTTCCCCAAGGCACAGGGCTGTTGCAAAGATACTTAAAAATTTAATGGTGATTCTCACATATTAGCTTGATAATATGCTGCTCAGAAACCAGAAGCCAAAGAGCTGCTGAAGAAAAAGCAAACTGAAACAACAACCAAAAATTAATCCACCTGACAACACAGGCTTTGAGAAATGCTTCTCTTGAGCTTGGACTGAATGTGCATGGGACTAAGGGCCAAAGAATGACATTTTTTATTTAAATGAAAGCAGTCAGCTCTCTCTGCTCTGGAAAGATAGTGAGGAATTCTACAGCTTGCTCTAGGATGCTGCTCCTGAAAAGGAAGCTGCTGTGAGACACAACCCTGTGCTTGAGGTTGCATTAACACAGCAACAGAGAGGGTTCAGCCCAGGGTTAACCAAATGCCTGGTGGCTTTGTCTTAATCGAGAACTGATGCTGCAGATGTAAGGAATGAATCAAATATCTCCTCCTCTTCCTGCATTTCAAGTCTGATATCATGGTAGAAGTTTCCAGACAAGGCAGACACAGCTGGAAGGTACCTGTGCAGTAAAGTAGGAAAGGAGCAAGAGGAACTCACAGTGGGCAAAGGGAACAGGAATGATTGTTCCAGAACTACTCTGGAGAATATAATAATTCTTTGAATTGTTCTTGCACAGAAAGATAGAGTGAAGTCATGGTGTATGCTGGGGATATAAAGGTGGAGAGCAGCATGAATACAAAGAGAATTGGGAAAATCACACGAGAATAACCACATGCCTTTGGAGCTTGTCAAAACAATAAAACACACAATGCACAAAATGATCTCATGCATCTCAGGATAAAAAAATAGGGATTTCTGGTCTATGGTGAGAGTTAGAAAGGTGTGAGTCATTCTGGACCCAGATGCAGCTGTGGAAGAGAAAAATGTGACCTGCAGTTATGTCACCATTGGTGACTGCTGAGCCTTCGTCTGCTGAGCTCGGGGTGAGCCAGGTCACACATGTCAAAGAGAGAGGAAAATCAACAGGCAAAGGTGCAGAAAATATATGCTGGGGATTGATAAGATGTTCTGTTTCATGCAAGAAAAAAAATAAAAATAAAATAATATAGGTGACTGCTTCTACTTAGCCTAACAAAACGAAGTCCAAAAGGGATGTAATTACAAGTATCTCCTCGGGGATAAACAGCAGGGGGGAGGAAAGCATGTTTTAAGTTAAAGGACAGAGCTGAAAAATAAGATAATGTGTGTAGACTGCCCAGGAGTAAACCCAGTCTGAAAATGAGAGGGAAAGGCTTGTACCAGGCAAAGCAGTGAGGGGCAGCAGCAACATTCACCCAGGCAAATGGGGAGGAAAACCCAACAGGTTTTAACATAGAGCTGGATGGATTTTGAACAGAGTGGAGGAGAGTGGGAACACATCCATTTTTTAAAGGTGAGGAAAAGGGAAAGGAAAGGAAGCTGGGCTAACAAGTCCTCAGAAGACAGTGAAAATATGAACACTTTCCTCCTTAAATACTTAAGCAGTTTGTAAATAATAAGCAAACAGTCTTACTGGCAAATAACAAAGAAACGGGTGTCAGGCAATATAGATTTGTTAAGAAGAAATCATGTAAAGCAAATATAGTCTCCCATTATGACAGGATAACAAACCTGTGAGGAAAGGAATAACAATAGGTGACTTGTTTAGTAAAGACTTTTGACCATACCTTGTATGACACCCTCATAAACAACAGATGGAAGCAGTCCCAGCAAGAACCAGCTATAGAATTGGTGCAGAAGTAGTTGAATAATCAGACACAGAAAGAAGGTGCCAAAGGTTTGCTGTTAAAGTGATGTATTGAGCAGTTTTCCACAGGGCTTTTAGTGGGTCCTGCAGTCTCTAGTGTTTTCATCAGTGAACATCTGCCCTATTTTATAGCTAATACAAGAGTGGGAAAACTGCTTTGTGAGATGGACAAGGATGAGAAAATCAGTGTGGAGAAGTGTAAAATAATAACCCTCAGCAAAAAGCAAACTAGACATGTAGAGGATGGGAGGAAGCTGCTTAAATCATTGCTGCCCTGCACTGTGTCTGGGAGACTTCGGCTTATCCAGACAGAACACAAGTCAGAAGCTCTGGTGCTGCAAAAATAAAAGCCAGACATTAGACTTGACTGTATGAAATGAGACACAAATCCTTTGGCACTTCTTTACTGCTGGAAGTGCTTTGATTCTCTAGATTTTATTGCCACACTTGGAAGATGTAGACTAAATGTAGTGGAACTAAAAGAACCCATAGAGGTTTACAGATCCAGGTTCTCTGGAGGGGTTGAGAGATCTGGAATTGTTCATACTGAGGAGAGAATTAGAGAGGGAGCAAATAAATTGTGCTACAAAGAGGATAATCTGTTTTTGGTGCCTCTGTAAGGAGAATGAGAGTGAATCTTAAATTGGATCAAGAAATACAGGCTAAATAGAAATATAGGCTAAGTAGTCTAATGATAGGTGAATAATTTGAATACATTATCTGGATAAAGTGTGAAAGGTCTTACACATTGGAGATATTTACAGATAAGTCTGAAAAATGTATGGCAGATAACATGGGAGTGGTGGATTCTGGTGTTAGATCGTGTGACAAAACCAGCTTCTCACTGTTTTCCAGGTTCTTGTGAAATGGTCTGTGCCTTGCAACTTCTTGGGATTATTAGGAGTTAGGTTTGAGGTCCAAAGACCAAATTTCCCTTTGAAATATACATGTGTGATTCATACATAGCCTTTACAGATATTGCTCTGAACCATTGTGGCCTCTTGTTCTTGCAGGAGGATGCAGCCACTGTTCTGAAACCACGGGTGTGGGTGGGGTTTATGTCTTTTGCTAGAATTAATCAAAACCAGTTATTCTTCAGCACTTCATCGTGGAGATTACACATGAGGAGGAAGTGCTTGTCAAAGGATTATGGTTGGTATTACAGAAAAATTATTGGTATGTCTCTTGGCTCATAAAATTTTGCTATAAAGAACATTTGGACTATTTAGGAGCATAAAGGTATTTATTACTTTGGTATAAATTTGTTTCCAAGTCAAAGAGTATTTTCTAGAGACTAGGCCAACCCAGAAGTTTTGCTTTTTTGTTTTCTCTCCCAAACCAACCTCAACCGTCTCATGCATGGAAATATGCAGGTAAATGAAGCACCATACAAAATTTAGAATATTATCTTTAACACTGATGAATTCCAGGCTCATTTTTAACTCACCTTCTGACTAAATGTTGATCATCTGACCTTTCTCAGGTGAACAGGGTGTGATGGCTCTTGACCTGCCAGAGAAGGACCTGATTTATCAGAGCACAGCTCTCTGTAGTCTCTGACCTCTGCCTCACCACCCCACTCACTGCTATCAGAGGTTCTCTCCCTGCAGCACTTTTGGAAAAGAGCATTATGGCAACTATTGGGCTGGTTTGGCAATAT
Organism: Heliangelus exortis; assembly: GCF_036169615.1. Taxonomy (NCBI): domain Eukaryota; kingdom Metazoa; phylum Chordata; class Aves; order Apodiformes; family Trochilidae; genus Heliangelus; species Heliangelus exortis. The sequence continues at coordinate 4,399,537 of NC_092431.1, forward strand.
TCCAGCACACCTCCAGATATCAATCTCTCAGAAAGGTGACCAATGCCACCCTTCTCCCTGATGTCTCTATAGCCCTGTACCAGCAGAGAAAAGGCAGCATCTTTTCAGATCCTGCAATGTGAAGAGAGGAGGATTTGGAGCATCTTCTCCCTCTTTACCTGAATCCCTTCTGTTGCATCCCCTCAAAATGCAAATCTCTACTGTAATCTAAACAAGGAAACTGAAACAGCTTCACAGTGTGACTATAACCTGTTTAAGTCATTTTAATGCCAACAGATGTTTTATAGCCTCAGATTTTCAACACTCTGTCTTTATAGAGTTCTGCTACTCCACAGGAAGCTCAAAGTAGGCCAGGGGCTGTGGACAATTAAAACTTAAAACCTTTCATTACCAATCACCAGGTCTCAAGGTCACTCTGGTGCTTAAATGCACCTTCTGTCTCTGTTCACTCAGGGCAGGTCAAACTGTGATGGACTTTGCTCCTGGCCTGCTGCCAACAGAGATTTTTTTCAGGAAGACAAAAAGAAACTACTTGATTCTTTTAGTGACCCGTGCATCCAGTAAAACTTATTAGAGTCCATCCTACACAGCACGTCAGAGAGATGCTCCAGAAACTTCCTTCTCTTCAATGTCTATCCTCTCCTTTTGCTAACACTCTGAGCATCAGTGGTTCTTTGGGCCATATTTTCCTCCCCATCCCACAGGTTTCACATGATTACAAGTTGTTTTACTAGCACTTCACATGTTATAAATTGCAGAACCAAATTCCAGGGCCACTCTTGGCATTCCATGGGGTGTTAGCACCTCTCAGAGGAAAATTCTCAGGCTGGATGAGTGAGGGATCACTTGCTAAGGCCATCCATGAAGCTCAGGTCAACCACTGGGGAAGGCAGGAAACTCATACCCACCATTTACCCCAGTGCTGGGTTGTAAGAGACAGCAAAAATTGTATCACCAGTGTAGGATGTCCTCCCTGTGCTTGGTTTCATGAAAATTGAAGCCTGAGATCTAAAGTTTACTGCAGATGACTAGACACTGGTTAGTGACCTATGATAAGAGATGTGTCTATAATATTGACATTTGAGGTCCATAAAATATTTTCTATAACTACATGGGATAGATTCAATGGTCAAAATGTCCTTTAGAGCCTTCTATTCTTTATTTTCCTTTAACTTCCCCATGGGATCATCATTTGAGTCAACTGGTAAATACAGGATATGGCTCTCAGGCTAAACTTAAATTTACTTTCTTCCAGGAAATTAAATTTACTTTCTTCCTAGGAAAGTATAGCACCAACCACCATGAATGCAGGAATGTGCTCTCAGGTGGGATCACTATTAAGGAAAATAAAAGAAAGGAATAAAATGAACCTTGTGCACTGAGCTGTTCTGGTAAGTTTAAGTATTACCAACATCTAATTTTTCCCTTTTCACCAGCACAGAATCACCAAATGGCTGAGGCTGGAAGGGATTTCTAGAGGTCATCAGAGCTGACTCCCCTGCTCAAGAGGACCACGCAGAGAGAGTTGCCTCCCACTTCAGGAGTTTTCACAGGGATGTGCAATGAGTTAGGTGCAACTACGAGTTCAGACAGATCAATGGCATCTGCAAACTGATTCCTAGAGTTCAAGCACACACAAAGCACTGACTGAACTTTAATGATGACTTCAAAATGTAGCTAGAGGGGCACAGTCCTGGTCTGAATGGTACTGGTTTCAGGATGTTGCCCACATGCAGAGAACACCAACAGAAACCCTTTCAGTTGTCATGACATATTTCATGCCAATACCAAGTCCTTCTTGGCTCAGTATTTCCTGCTATTCTGCAGCTGCCTAAATCTGTAATTCTATGTTCTAAACCAGCTCATTCAGAACTTATGACTGTGTTTTTCATAATGATCTGCCAAGTGGGAAATGATTGCACTGGTTGTTTAAATGAAAAAGGAGGAGTGACTGCTGTGACCCTGTTCTTCATGCTTTAGCTCAGCCTCCTGCACTGCTTCTCAATAGAGGAGGGGAGTGCAGAGAGCAGTGATGCTGTCTGTAATTTCTCCCCCAGGCTCCCCCCCCGGTATTTGGATTTCAATCCCTTGGTTTTAAAAGATCACTTAGGAAAAAAGAGAATGCCACATAATTCATTCTTCCCCACCTCCTCGCCCCATCCTCTTTCTCCTCCTTTTGGAGAGAAATGCAGGAATAAGCAGCCAATGTCTGTTTAAAAACAGTGCCCAAATCTAGAGCAAAACTGCCTCTCATTTTTTATTCATTGTGGTCTTGTCTTGTGTTAAAGAAAGATTATTCCTAAAAAGCAATTATTACCACCCATCCCTCCAGGTCCTCTCCCAGGCTTCCTCTATATACTGCTGCACCCAACCCCATGTGCATCACCTCTTGCATGGGTGTAGGAGTGACCAGGAGCCCTAATTTTTGTTAGCTGACCTTGTCACCTTCCTTTGGCAAAATAATTCCCTTGGTATTATTGTTAGTTCCCAGGCCAGTCTAGGAAAAATGGCCAGGTTATCAAAAGCCATGCCTAACATACCAGGGATCCATCCAAGGTATGGTGAGATAACTAGATATGCTGGAGAAAGATGCTGGGTCTACTAGAGAAGTCCTTCAACACCCTTTAGTGCTCAGACCAAATCTGGTAGCCTGAGTACATCCTTATTGCCTTTGAATCACATCAGAGAATGAACCCCAGCTCCTGACCCAGCTGGTGTTCATGTCCACACTGCTCACAGTAACACTACCCAGAATAAACTCACTAAGTCTACACATGGTCTACAATTTCTTCTGAGCCCTCTGGGGTGTCCCTGGAGTGCTGATCCATAATTACATTAATTTGCTTTTTATTTCAACGTGCTCAAAATAACCCACAGCCTGATTTCACAGTGGGGTTTTCACAACATGACATCAGTTAAGATTCCTTGTCCTTGCTCCAGAAGATGACAGGAGGTGTTTATGGAGGGGGAGCAAGGCCATGCTGGGACAGTGATGGAGGACTACAAAGGGCAAAAGAAGCCAACCTGAGATGCCCCATGCCCACACTGCATGTGTGGTAGCCACAGGATGTTTTGCTCATTCTTAAACAAGGTTTCAGTCAATATACTGCAGTCAGGAGGTACAAGAGAGAGAAAACCATATGGTCCTGCTGTTATTTATACTCAGTAATCTCTAACAATAGAATTAGCACGTGTGCATTACTAAAAGCCAACATCTGTGGCATCACAACAAAACAATTCTGTTCATCTGGTCATCCTGTGCTCCGAGGCCATTAGCTCATCTGGGCATCTTTTAGCAAACGGTGTCATTCAGTGAGCAAGGACGCCTGTGCTTTAAACTACTTTCATTATTTCTTTGCTATAGAGTCTAAGCTGTAATACGCTCACTCAGAGAGGCTCTGACCAGAGATAAATCAGGAAATGCTTCCAGAAAAAAACTGTAATTTCTGCTTTCTTGTCACTGGTTCTTTATTGTGATCCTTATTTGTTGCAGTTCCCTGCGGCAATTTCTTTGCTGGGATTGCTTTCTGGTGAACTTTTTCCGAAGCACTTCAGCTGCCACAGAAATCCCTCATCACATCTGCATTCCTGTGTCACCTGCACCCCTCTCTCCCAGAGCTGCCAGGAGAGAGAGAGCTCTAAATTCTGCCTGGTTTTGGTCTGTTCATGTTCTCTTGTCTGTACGACACTGGGAAACACAGAAATTGTTCATTCCTCATAAATAAAGAGGTGCCCTGGACAAAGCCAAATAGAAAGCCTTGCCAGCTTTAATGGACCTGCTCCTTATTCCACAGAGAAACAGCTCCAGTCTTCACTAATGCTGACTTCAGGGGAAATCAATCTGTGTGCAGCCATGGAGGATGTAGATTTTAAAGGAATTAGATTGTGACCAGGGCACTGCATCTGTCTGTCCACATCTAACTTGACCAAAAGGCCAGCAGTGCCTTTTGTCTGCAGAATAGAAAAGGAGAGCTGCACTGCTACCAGGATGGACAAACAGCAAAGAGAATGCCATGAATATGCCAAGATATGCCAGAAGGGTACAGCCCCAGCAACTACTGAGCAATGGATGCATTTAACCCACCTTTTCAGGTTGGTTTTAGGCTGAAGTGAAGTCAGCCTCTTCATAAACTTGTAAGAGATCTTATAGGACCATTTGGTGCATGAGAGACATACCCCAAATATAGAGTTAGACATTGAGAGATTAGATATTAGGAGGAAACTCTACACTGTGAGGTGGTGAGACACTGGCACAGGTTGCCCAGGGAAGTTGTGGCTGCCCCATCCCTGGAAGTGTTCAAGGACAGGTTGGATGGGGCTTGGAGCAACCTGGTCTAATAGGAAGTGCCCACAGCAGGGGTTTTGGAACTAAAAAACCTGTAAGGTCCCTTCCCACCCAAACCATTCCATTATTCTATGATTTTTCTTATTTATTTAGAGTGCAACCCCAGATTAAAATCCTCACAAGGTGCTAGGAAAAGGGTTGTTTTGACAGCCCTGTGCCTTGGCCAGGTATTCCTTTCTCTTTCTTTTTTTCATCAATAGATTTTATCTGACTGCTCAGTGACCAGGAAACCAAACTGGCTAAAACCTAGCTAAATAAAAGGCTTTAAAAAAAAAATAAACAAACAACCAACAACAACAAAAAAACCAAAACCAAAAAAAAAAAAAAAAAGAAAAGCAACCCAGAACACCAAACAAAAGCAACCAAACAAAAGAGCCCCCACAAGCAAACAAACCCAAAAAAAACCTCACCAAGGGCATTTCTCTAACAGCTCAGCTCCCCATCCACTTCCCCATGGCAATGAGCTTTAGGAGAAGGGAACAGGCAGGATCATAAAGCTGAAGTGGAGGAGGGAAATAGGTTTACTTATTTACTGTAACAACTCAAACAAATGTATTAAGAAGACTGTAAAACAGCTTCCTAGAGCAGATGAGATAAATCCCCCCTCTGGAAACACTTTAACAACTACAGAGAAAGCCCACACAGACTGTTTCAGCTTGAACAATTAAATCTTCAGTGTCTATAATGCAGTAAAATGTATCATGAGCAAGGAGATTTCCAGAGCACAGAAGCACAGACACATCAGAGCTGTGCAAAGCTCAGATAGTGTGTAACCCAGAAATCCAGATCAGCTGATCCCCTTCATTTTGTTTGGTAATTCTGGACGAGTTAGTGAGCTTCCTCCTGAACATAAAATAACCCTCATAATTGCAAGAGGAGTTGGCAGTGATGAAGGGGCAAAGATACAGTGTCCCTCTTCAGATCCATGGAAAAGGTGTGAAAAGACAGGCTTTATTGGTGTGGCAGAAAAGCAGACAGGAATAGTCCAATTATTCTGAATTTTTTTTTTCCCCCTGAGTTCTCCCCTTCTCACTGGACTTTCTGTAAAGAGCAGCTCCCTCTGAACCAGAGGCAAAGCTCAGCCTGCCAGAAGACCTTCTGCCTGCTAAGTCCATGGAGACATAGAAGAGACATCACCTGAATAAAAATGATCTTGCTATAAAGGCTTTCAGCTTCTCCTTCCAAAGGAAATGCCTGCCTGTTTTTTGAAGCCAGCAATAAAGTATAAAACTGTTTTAAGGGTTTTTGTGAACAAGCAGAGGGCAGGAACTTCAGTATCAGCAAAGAGGGATCCGAAGAAATCTGAAAGGTTCTCAGAACCCAATTCTTCTTTTTATACATATATATTTATATTTATATATATAAAGCACCCATCACCATATTGATAAACATTGTTTATCTATCCCAGTTCCCCTGACTGAAAGTCCCATGGGTGCTAGCATGGGGATATAACCAGCAGCCTACCAAGGAACTTAGAGGATTAAATCTGCCAAAGAGTTTAGTGAGCTGACCCAGGAGTAAGAAGAGCAGAGGGAGGAGGGACAGGCAAAAAAATGAAAGGTGTAGCCCAAAGACAAGCTATGATCCAGCTGCTTACCTGCAACAGCTTCTAGTGTGTATTTTTTTGCAGGTAGCATTATATCTACACATTGAGTCAGAGGTTCCTCCATTACCTGTGAAACCTTGGTGAGCAAACAGGCTTTAGCATCCTAAACAAGAATCCAAGTCCCCAGTGACACCTCTCACCTCTCAGCCCTGACCAGGTGTGGGCTCACAGGGACCAGAGCACAACAAAACACACAGAGCAAGGGAACAGAATCAGCAATTTCCTTGTACTCTTTTTTTTTGGCTCTTAAATCCTTGCCCTATTGAAAGGTGCTTGAAGCGTTGAGCCTTATCCTGACACAAACACTTTGGTTTATCAGCTTCAGGGCTCCTGAGATGTGCCTGATATCCTTTCATTCCCCTTAGCCAAAACTGTTTTCTTGTCTCAGAAATCCAAATGATGTCAAGTATTTCAAAAAGAAATATAAAAGAAGGAGAACATAAGCACAGTTTAGCCTTTTCTCCTGAAAAAACTGACACCACTGTTGTATTTTTTTAAGAGAATAGACACTAGAAAAGAGTAGTGAAAATCGTGAAAGAAGCCTGGGCCCTAAAATAGACACTAACAATCTCAGAATTTGTAATTTAGGATTGATTTAGAGGTGCCTGAGTTAAAATAAAATCCTCATGAAGGACACATGCTCAGGGATGAGTCAGCATAATTTATTCCTCAGTAATTTGAGGTTATCATAGGAGAGCTTCAGGAAATTCAGACTGGATTTAGGCAGGGGCAGATACTCTGAGTGCAGGGAGTTAGCTCCATCCTAACAGATGGCAGTGGTACAATAAAGAAAGGGCTGGGGCAAGGAGTGGTGAAAATGTTTTTTTCCAAAAAAATAAAAGGAGTATTCAGCTTAACCCAAAACAGTGTTGAAAATGAGGGAAGAGTGGACCTGATGGAGAAAAGTGACTGACACCAGCCTGGATGATTCTTGTCTTCTCTCTTAGAAGGAAACAGGATGGAGGGAACAGTTAAATTTTTTTTCTCCATGGAAGACCTCAAAATAAATTAGTTGTTTAACAATATTATCCTCAGCAGAGACAGCTGGTGGGTTCCTGTCAGGCTTACTTTATGCAGACACAGAGAGTATTTACAGTGCCACGGGGAAGAAATCAGTCCCGAGATTGACTCTTCCTGCAGCTCAGCAGCCACACCCCAGAAAGAGTGCTGGGGACAAATGGCAGCAGGGGACCCTCTGAGGGCTTTTCAGTGCAAGAATTATTTCAGAAGGCATCTAAAACAAAGCAAACTAATGCTTTTCCGTGGAAAGGGGAAAAAAATAGCCAGAAAAACTCAGTGATTTTTCTTTAAGTATATTAGGTAGCATCTGAGCTTAATGCAGGATGGTCAAATCTTCTGAAGGACTGAAACCAGCAGAATTGGCTGTAAGGCCATGTTTAAGATTGGCTCACACAGCCTGCAGGGATCTGGAGTGCATGACAGGAGTTGATTTCCTGAGGACAAACATAATTCATTACCCAGATATCCAGCCCTAATATTTCTTGGTCTATCTCCATTTCAGTGAAGGTGTGAGGCCAGTAGAATTACATTGGCCCAGGAAAGGAGCTTCAGACTTACTGCTAATTGACAAGGGGGGAAAAAATATTCTGCATTTTCCATCTTTTTCGAAAGTGCCTGATCCAGAACTGGCAGAAGTCAACAGGGAGTTTTTCCACAGACTCCAGCAGATGTTGGATCATAACATCCCTGGGAACTGGAGCACTTCACTCATTTACCAACCACTTTCTTATGACAGATAAAAGAACTGCAAATGTCTGGATTTATGGTAAAAGTCCCTACCAGCCATAAAATGCAGATAACTGAAACCTGCAGCAACTCCTGTAGCTCAAAGTGAGATTGTTGTTTTGAGGTAAATAATCTCTGTGTTCTCTTTAGCCATTTCAGGTTTCAAATTTAGAGTTATTTTTCCTCTTTTTCTTTCATAAACAGGAAAACTGTTGTTCTGCAATAGGTTTTTCTAATGAGTAATGAGACCAAAGTAAAATGGAAGTTAAATATTGCCCCATTCCCTTGGCATCATTATTTGAACATTCCCAACATTATTAATGTCAAAATAGCTGGGAGTGGAATAACAGCAGTTTTTCTGATATCAAGAGGGGTTGTTTTTCCTTGTGGAAGGTGGATTGAACAAATTAAAGGGGAATAATAAAGTGCAGGTCCTGCTAAGTGGGGATTCCTTACAGTCCAGAAGCTCAGAGCAAAGACAAGGGTTCTATGGGGAGCTCTGCAAGGTGTGTGCTGTGGGGAACACTCTTTGGCTCTGTCCCCTGAAGTAACTCAAGGGAAAAAGTCTCCTGGTCAGATCTGTAAAGGGCCCTGGATGAAGTATTTTTTGGCTCAGGGTAAAGCTCAGAAGAGGAGAAAAGATGGTGCTGACCATCTACCACTTAGGACTGCAGAATCACCCATCTCCTTTCTCTCTGAGCTGGGGGGGGGAGATGAAAACAAAACCCTAAATCCATTTATACCTAAGGCATGTCTGTGAGAGGAAATATTTTCAAGTCCCATCTCTCCCTGATTTAGAAGGGAGGACTGTGTGTCTTCCACCTCCCCTGGCAGCTGTTCAGCAGACTGCCAGCACAGCTTGGAACAAGATTTCCTTCACTCCCCAGTTCAGGTTGTCCTGGCAAGTGTAAAAATAAAATATTAATTTAACTAGAGATACCTGTGTGAGAGAGAAAAAACACAAGCCATGCTGTCTGGAACAGCTACAAGGGGAAAGGGCCCTGCCTGGAGGAGCACATCTGAGGCTGCATCCCTGCATCTGCTGCTGAGGGCTCCTGCAGAGGGGTGAGGTGGGTGAACCCCTGGAAAAATAAAGTCTGCAAGGGCCAGTGGATCAAAAGCTTCACCAGCAGCAGAAAGGAGAAAGAGTGAAGTGGTTGTGTCTGGGGAAAAGTGCTTGAAGGCAGGTGAGGATGTTGGTCAGCATCGCTCCTGGGCTTGCAGAGTTCTTCTGACCCTGGTGGCTGCTCTCTGCAGGGCTGCTGGGCTCTTGGCCAGATGCTTTCCCAAAACAATTCAGCACGAGGTGTTAAGAAAAGAGAGGGCAAAAATCAGCTCCATCTGATGGAAACTTCAAAGTAGGGTAAAAAGATCAAAGTCCAAGAGTGATCAGAGCTGGGGCAGGGAGATGTTTCTCACCTCGCTTTGGTGGTTTGGACCACTCGTGAAATTGTAGGCTCACAGCTCCAGGGAAGGGAATATTTTGGAGCTGCCAGAGAATCTAAGCAACAGAATAAAAGCTTCGTTCTGGCAAGGTGGACTTGGATTCAGTACCACAGCTAGTAGAGTCACTAACAAACTCCTGTCATTTGGGTAAAAAGGCGAGTAAGGCAAGCAGGACATATTTTAGTGTGCAGCTATTTGGTTATTAATTCACACTGCTGCACCATTAAACACAAGCTGGATAGCAGGTTTGACTTCAGAGGCTACAGCCAGATATTTGTTACACCATGGGTAAAAGGCAGACCCTGCTGTACCTTCCAGGGTGAAGTATTTAGAGGATAGTCTTGATTTAATCCAAGATTATTTTTATCTGGATTGTGAGAGCACTACAACAAAAAGGCTTTGGCATTTATTGATTGTATAGCAAAGTCTTGTATTCCTCAGGAACTTACCCGAGTTTCAGGAAATGAGAGCTGAGAGTACCTTGATATTATCATTTTTGCATTTAATATGTGTATTTTGACTGTAAAAGAGCAGCATTGCTAGTAGCATGAAAGCTCACAGGCTCAGAACTGAGCAGGAGCAGCTGCCTTTACTACTGCTCTAACAACAGAAAGCAAATTATGTGCACAGAAGTTAAAGATGCAATAAGAAAGCTGATTTTACTTTTGCAAGGTTTGGAGTTACAGCTGAAGAAATTTAGGGGGTGTTGGGTTGTACCGACTTATTTATGATGGCTGCAAATGAATGAAATATCCTTTGCATTAATCCCTTCTGGAAATACAAGGCTTTCCTATGCCTTATGTCTTTTTAAACTTATAATACAAAACAAAACCCATAGAGAAATATATGGGCAAACATAAATATGAAGGGTTTTTTCCTTTGATGCATCCATGCAGCATCAGTACTTATAAATTTATATTATAGCTCTACTGCCATCAAGTGATAGAAAGATTTTTAGTGAAGATATAGCAGAAAAAAAAAAAAGAAAAAAGTCTGTGTAAGGCACAGGAGCTACAGAGCTCTCATACAGAACTGAAGCATATTTAATATTTCTCCCTGCCACTTCCCCATACAGGGGATCTACTGTTACCCACAGGAAACCAAAAAGCTCTTTGGGATCTGCTACCCAAGAAAAGCCTAACTGAAGTACCCAACAAGATTTAATTATTGTTTGTGGGCAGCAGAAATGAAAAAAGCCTGTGGGGAATTTCTTAACTCTTGCCTCACATAACAGGCATGGAGCAACAGGAGGAACTGCAGTCAGGTGCAGCTGGGGACCCTCTGGCTGCCTTTTTCCTTTCCTTCATTGCTTCCCCATCACTGTCTGCTGGAGACTAGAAGGGGGAAGCTGAGGACCCCTCTGATGTGGCCTTTCAGTATGTAAAGTGTTATAAAGCAATGGGGACAAACCTTTTAGTAGGACCCAAAGCAACAGGACAAGGGACACTGGTTTTGAGATAAAAGAGGGCAGATTCAGATGAGATATAAGGAACGAATTTTTCAAATGAGGGTGGTGAAACAGGTTGCCCAGAGAGGTGTTAGATGTCCCATCCTTGGAAGCATTCAGCCTGATTTAGTTGATCTCAGTGCTCATCGCAGGGAGGATGGACTAGATGAGCTTAAAGGTCTCTTTCATCCCCAAAATACCCCATGATTCTATGACTTAGTCTACAATAAGTTACACCTAGAGCACCTAGAACTGTGGGACATCATCATGAAATCAGAATTAGGGGTTTTCCCTTGAGAGAGACACCACAGAGGAAAGCCAACCCTCTGGGACCTTTCCCACAAGGATGGTGTCTGTGCTGCAGTTTCTCTCTTTGCACTTTACTGCCTGGCCCACTCTTTGTGACTCCAAAAATGTTGCCAGCAGAACTACTTGACATGGACTCCCCAACCTTCACAATGAGTTTGGAATCTGCCACTGACACGGGAAGGGATTTTGTGGATTCCTAACACCCGACCTCACTGCACACATATGGAAAAAAGCCATTTTCATGGGGTACCAAAAGGCATCTTTGTCCCATCTTTGTCCTATCTAAAACCTGTTGAACAGCAAATGTTTTGCTACAGATCTTGGTACAATAAATCTGTAGGATCTGAACTGGAAATTCTGTAATCTCATGCAAAGGAGGCTGAGACTTTAAACCAACAGTGAATCCACTGATCTCAAAGAAGCTGTGGGACAGCTGAGCTGGGACCAAGCAGTTGGATTTGCTCTGCCACAGGAGCAAGTGGCCATGTCTGACACATCTGATGGGGATTAAAAGCAGTAAGAGCAGTTCTGCCTCTTGCACCCTTCTGCCATGAGCTTTGCAAGGCTCTTTTGTACACAAACCATCCAAAACACACATTCAGTTGATGACTCTGATTTGTCCTATTTCTGGAAACTGCAAATATCTCTGCTCAATACAAATGCAATATAAATCAGAGACTGATTGAAGCTCAGTACCCCAAAATAGCCTTTTCACAGACATGACCTCAGGCTAGAATAGGGCTAAACCAAGATATATTTCACAAGCTTTTTCTGCTTAGTTGTGAGGATGATGCATGCTGTTAAAAATGAGTTCAGCACAGGTTACATTTTATGGAAGGGAAAGTCTCTCTGTTCATAGAGACACAAAACCACCTTGAGTTCAGGGTTCTGTTCCTAATGGTCAGGATTAGGTTATTTCATTGTAAGATAGTTTGAATTCCTGTGGAATGAAAGACAAAATACAAAAGCACAGAGCCTGGACATCCAGTCAGAGTGTGTGGCAGAAATAAATCAGAAACAGATCTAAGGGATCTGAGTCTTTTGGGTGATTAATGAAAAAAACCCCAGCATTTGCCATCCAGTAAAATCCGGTAGACTCCAGAAGCCAAAGCAGATCTGACAAGACCTGAGCTAACAAGTTTGGGAGAAATAAACGGGGAAAAAGTCCTAATAAAGCAGAAGGACTAATAATAGACTCAGGATATTTGTTCCAAATGCCCTGAATTTTATTTGGAGCATCGTATCATCCAAAGAGACATTTATGGACAAAGGCAGCTGAATATCAGGTCTGCCTGTCATGTCTTGATCAAAATAAATGGAGAAGGGAAACAATGTGAACAAAGGATAAAAAAGAAGGATGAAGACAGCACAAGGCAGCAAACAAGACTGTTATTTCACACTTCCCCCCTTTATTTTATTTATTTTCAGTGTGCTCCTGTCACAAGGCAACAGTATGCTTGATGAGCAGGGAGATGCTACAAACCCGAGTGAAGTTGCAAGGGGGGAGATGTAATCAAACACTCAGACCTATCTTTTATTTTTATATATGCAAATAAGCCCACACACATACTATGAACATATAAAAAGCTACATCCTTACTTCTACTTGTATATATAAAAATCAAAGAAAGGTCTAAATAGGGAAATTTATACATAGAAATAGTTTACTTTGAAGAATCAGTGCCTTCCAAAAGGCCATTTCCATGCCAGCAGTGTAGCCTTTTCTTTGGAGTGCAGCAAGTTAGACAGGGGAATAAAAGTTCAATTAAGAGCCTGCTTGCCTCTGACTGATAATGGTTTTGACATTTGCAGAGTCTCCTGACAACAATGCCTGAGCAAAGTTGGGAAAAGAAAATCAAAGGAGTTCTTGGCAGATGGCAATGAGAGGGTTGAAACATCTGAGAGTTTGCACTCAATGGCCTCAGAAACAACCCTTCCCACCATGCAAGATTGTGCCAGGCATTTTAGCTAAGGAGCCGTGTTGGCCTTTCTGAATAAAATAGTCATCTGTGAGGGAGCCTACCTGGAAGGTGCTAAATAAAGAGAAATCTTTATTCGACTTGAGCAAGAGCCCTGAGCTGCTCCACTGTCAGGAACAGGGAGGGAACTGTAGGGAGGAGAGGGAAATGGCTGTCTGCCAGCCTAAGCTTTGCTCTTGATCCTGTCAATTAAAGGAGCATCCTTCTAATCTGAGGAAGATCCAGAAGGTAAATTACCACACTTACTGAGGCTCCCAGTCCCTTCTGCAAAAAAGCTCTCTCAACCCAGGCTCTTGACTGAGGTCTCTGGGGCAGAGAGTCCCATTTTCCCTCTTCTGTGAGGTTACAGTTGTATTTTCAAGCATGGCTAAGATTAAATAAACCTCAATGGCACTGCCTGCCTGGGATAAAACTGATCTGGCTGCCCTATTGCTTTTGCAAATGCCTCGATTGAAAATGTGCAAATCTGTCAGGGAACATCCAAGCCTCAGCCATTGCATTTTAAGAAAACCTGAATTTTCAGTGCCTCCTTTGCACAGCCATACAAAGAGCACACTTCAGTTTGTGCTGACAGCTTTAGGGAGAGGAAAGTGGTTTGTTTGTTTTTTTAAAACTCATTTTAATGGATCAGCAACAGGAACTTGAGCCCCTTCCTGAGGCAGACCCCTGAGTGACCATGAACTGATTATTCCAGCTGATAACCCGAGACAGGTGCAGAGCAGCAATTTCTGGGAGACTGCATGGGAGGTGATGAAATGACCTGGTGAAGCACAGGTAGGTGTCTGAGTGCATCACATCAGTTGTCCAGCCAGCTGAACATGACCACGGCAACAGGATCAGGTGCAGCTCATTCCAGAGGTTGGCACAAGCACCTGCACTGGGACGTGTGCCATTCCCTAGGGATGTCTCACCTTTCTTAACATCTAGAGGTACAGTCAGCACATCCATGTGTCTCTCCAGTCTCCTGGGCAATGTTTTCCTCACATTGTGCTTCTGCTACAAGAGCCCTGTGGGACAGAAAAACCCTTTCCAGAGTGGGCACCTGTGGCAGAGAGGAGACCTAAGAAATCTGCAGCAGTTACTGGTTCCTCGAGTCATATTTTAGCAGGGTGCCTCTCCACCCAGGCAGGAGGGTTTATGCTGCCTTTGGAATTTTATGAGAGTTCCTGGCTTCTAATGTAATGTTTCCCTGGAGTGTGATGTGGCTGGTGAGCAGGGAGAGGAGAACTGCTGCTGCAATGGCAGAGATTTGACATCAGCTCAAGTGCTTCAGGCTGGTGGCTTGGGATGTGTAGAGTCAGGCTTCCAGTCTCAGATGCAGAGAACATTTTATTTCACTGTTTATAGCTCATTAATTTACTACTCTAGGCCTGCATGGAGGGTACTTTTCCAAGTCTGTCTTTCCTATGACATGTTACAACTTGACATAACAACAATTTTGGGAAGACAAAGCAGAACCATTAACTTGTCAGCTCTTTTTAAGTCAGTGGATAGATTTTGCATCAACATAAGTGTATCTGCATGCACACACAGTACATGCATGAACCTACACATGTGCTTCACTCCACACATCCATGTGCTGTAAGGATCAGCCAACTCCCTGCTGAGGACTCAGTTGTAATAATTCAAATTACTAACACAGAGGAGAAAGGAGGATTTTTAACAACCCCCTGATCATTCAGCAGACAGAATCTTGTAATTTTGACCTCTTCTATTTGCTTCACAGTCTCTGTTACCCAAGACTATCTGGAAAACACTTGAAGAGGACCCAGAGTGTTTCAGGGCTCCCATTTTTACATCAGTGCAGTATTCCTCTGTTGTCATTCCAAAAAGAGATTTATTCAGGGGTATTAAGGAGAATGTCTCATAGGATGAAGTGTTCCCCTTTGCATCAGTGCAGGAATTCTGCTGCCAAGGAGATGCTAAAAAGGATAAACAAGATTGAAAATGCAGTGTCTGCCCTGCCCATGCTGATAGGATCTTAACTTGCTCTCTAGGTCTTTTTCAAATCAGTCATTTTCTCCTGCAAATTAAACTCAATTTAAAAAAAGCCAACTGTGTTCTTGGCTGCCTCAAAAGAAGCATGGCCAGCAGGACAAGGGAGATGGTTCCCCCACTCTACTCCATCCTCATGATCCCCACTTCCAGTGCTGTGTCCAGTTCTGGAGTCCCCAGAATAAGAAGGAGCTGTTGAAGCAAGTTCAGAGGAAGCCACAAAAATTATCAGAGGGATGGAACACCCTGCTATGAAAACAGGCTGAGAGAGCTGGGATGTTCAGCCTGGAGAAGAGAAGGCTCCAGGAAGACCTTAGAGCACTTCCCAATATCTGACAGGGGTCTACAGGAAAGTTGGGGAAGGAATTTTCACTAGGGTGTGGAGTGATAAGATGAGGAGGAATGGCTTTAAACTGGAAGAGGAGAGATCCAAGCTGGATCCTCCTTTCAAACTCGAGTCCACTCCCTGGAAAGTCAGAATGACCCTAAAGCTACAGAGCATCTCTCTGAATGACTCCAGGGACAGGCAGCTCTCAGACAGAGCCAAGGTAATCCAACATCTCACTATTCTGGCACACCAAGTAAAGCATCACTGTAATTTATGTGAGTGAGGTTGGAAAGAGATTGACATTTCCTATTACTCCTAAATAAACATTTTGTGCAAGGCCAAATGCAAGCCTGTCCCAGATGGACAGAAAAATAGCAAGTGGCCATGTAGCCTCTGACTCAGAACACAACCACTGTATCAGACAGAGATAATAGGGACTCTAATCACCTTGTTTGTCTCTCTTCATCAAAGCCTTCTACTTTTTCAACTTGCCAAGTCTTCCCAAACATTTGTTAAAATGAAAAGCATTTCACAAATTCACTGGGAAGGTTTAGTTAGTGATGTTCTGCAGATGGGCTCATCTCTACACACAGGCATGGCCAAAGAAAAGAAAGGCAAAGCATAAATGGGAAATTCAGAAGTGCAAATCTTAGAATCCCCAACTGCAGTAACAGAACACAACTGCACAACAGAAAACTTTCTCACAGGAAATGTCACAGAAGGATTTTGAATGGTGAGCAAAACCATTTCAAGAAAAAAAAAAAAAAAAAAAAAAAGACAAAAAACAGACAAGTAAAATCTGCTTACAAATAAAGGCAGAAAACCTGAGATGCATTCCTGCAAATAACTTTTCAAGGTTGGCTGAAGTTGGTAATGGCTACGTTTGTTCAACCTTTAAAAATTTTGCTCGAGCATCATTCATATTAGATGACCTCTTACATCTAAGCATAGTGAAACCTCCTGAAGCCTTTGTCAAATCACTTTCATCCATCTCTGCTATTAACCATTTGAGGCATTTCCACTTCCCTGCTCTGCTTCCTGCTGCCTTTGAGAAATTGCTTTGATACTTCTTCCTTTTCCTCAGAAATTATTTCACAGCAAAGGAAATAAAACAATGACAACTAAGCCTGTAACTTAGTACCCTTTAAAACACTCTTCCAACTGCATCAACAACTTCACTCTGGGGCATTTTCTGTGAAACTGATGGCCAGCTGTCTTAGTGCCCTGCAGCCTTGCTTCAAGCCATCAACTCTCCCAGTCAATTATTAAGCTCCAGAAAAAAAAAACCAAACAAACCCAGGCCTTGGCATTTCATACTTCAATATAAAAATGTTAGTATAACACTTCATGGTGTCACTCACAGGTTATAACTTACAGGCCATTCTTCTGCTTTCCTCATAATGCCATGGAAATGCTATCAGGAGGAGATCCCTGGGGACCCCCAGTCCTGTTTCATGCTCAGAGCAGGATCAGCAGGTAACACAGATCTGCTCAGCCATGGCTTCATCTAGCAGAGTCCTCAAACCCTCTTGGACAGATTTCATTGCAATGCTGGGCATCTTTCCCAGAGCTGCACCACCTGCCAGGTAAAGAAAGGCTCACTTCAAACCCTGCCTGAGCCTCCCAAGGGGCATTTTCTGCCCTTGCTACCTCCCCTGCCCTTGTTGAAAAAGCTCTTTCATCCACCCCTGCTCCAGCCCTGGGCCCTTTCTTCCATCCTCCCCATGTCCCTCTCTGGCTCTGGACTGTTTTCCAGGGACAGACTCATCAGCACCCTCCATGGGGCAAAAATGTCCCCTGCTTGCTGTCCCCATGCAGGCAGTGCCTCATCACAGCAAGAGTGTGCTCATCCTGTGTTTCTGGGGCCTATTTTACCTGGCATCCCCTGCAGCTCCCTGGTCCCTTGTGGAGAAGCTGCTTTTCAGGCAGGCAGCTCTCAGATGGTTCCTCCACCCCAAGGACAGCTTTCTGCTTCCCCTTGCCAAACCTCATGGGATATCTTTTAGCCTTATCTTCCTATTAATCCAGGTCCTCTGGGAGGCCACTTTGTCATCTGCCACACCTGACTCTCCCCCTAGTTCAGTATCATCCATAAATTATGCTTTTTATGCTGCTGGATTTGGCAACACACATGAGGAGACCATTGAAATGTCACCATTAAATGGTGTGTTTGCTCATGGCAGATAATCTGGATAAATTAGAGGTTCCTGCTCTCCTCACTGTGCTGCCTGCTGACCCCATCCTGCAGCTGAATTACCTCTGCTTTGATAGATTTCCCCTCAGCATTTCAAATGCTGCAATATAAAGCCTCATTTCATGATTCCCAAAATGAAAGTTCCCCAACACCCAGTGCTTTGATTCATCACTGGAATTGAGCTCCCCTGCAAGACTTCAGAGCCATCAAACCTCAGCTGAACCTGCTCAGAGCAGCCACAGCCTTGGCCTCTAGAGATGTCTCTCCTAAGAGGATGAAGCAGTCTGTATACCTCTTAGTGCACAGAATTACTAAAAACTTTATCTTTTAGGCCCCTCTGCTTGCTAACAATGAGACTTGCCCTGTTTTTTTCCTTCCCTCTTTGCAGAAAGAGATTTTTTTTTTTCACAAATATGTGAGAAAATTTTTTTTCCTTCCCACCTACCACAACTCTTTGACAAAGAAATTGTCTCCCTCTCAAGCATAGATCATTGTCCCAAGTAGGCTTCTAGAAACAGGAAAATTAATACTGCCTTTTATTCTGTCTCATAAAGTCAGGTCTAGCTCCTTCCTCTCCTTCCCTTTCTACTCCTTGAAATTCATCTCTAAGGAGCTTAAAGGATGAGCTGCTCCTCATCTGGTTGCAGCAAAAAGCATGCTCTCAGGAAAAAAAAAAAAAAAAATCATAAATCAGTTCAAAAAGCATCCCTGTTTTGTTGGGAGAACTGCCAAAGTGGTGTGAATGTCAGTGAACAAGAGCAAGTTTTGTAAATTTTGCTTTTCTTTCTAGACAATTACTGTGTTTATCCTTCTTGGGTCTCATCCCAGACAGAGATTAAACATAGGGCCATTTTAGGCAGGTGATTGGCTTTATGTACATCCATGTGTCTCATTGACATGGTTGAAATCAGACACGTGCATAAACCCTGGTGAACTGAGCCCATTCACCCCCAAGTTGTATTTCTGACTTTCCCAGTTTTCCTTGCTGCATGGATGCCCTTCTCATTTTCACTTCACCTCTGATCACCAAACTTTTGTAAAGAAAGTTCAGTGACATTTTGCAGTCAGTGTTTCCAAACAATAATACCTCAGCCCTCATCAACCTTGCATTAAAATGCTCTTTTAATGACAAACAGGCTCTCTGGCCCCTGTCTTGGAGTAAATCTAGGAGCCAACATAAACTATTTCTATTGACAGCTATAAAAATGAGCAGAGGCCAAAATCTTTCACATTTCTGCCTTTGTCCTCCCTCTGAATTACTGATTGAATGTCCCCTATTTTGAGCAAAAGCTGAAATATGGATTTTCTTTTCATCATCACCACTTGCACAGCTGCATCAGTCATTAAGCTGTCCTAAAGATCTGTTGCCCAGGAACTGGATGCCAGGTATATATCCTATCCTGAAGTGAGTTGTGGCAAGGCATAAATTGATCATGTGGTTCATGCCTTTGAAATCCAAATGAAGGAACATCAATTGTCATCAACTCCAGGAATATAAATAGAAAAGATCAAATCACTTCTGGACTCAAAGTGGGAAGAAAGGGGAAAAAAAAGCTAAACAAAAAGACAGCGAGTTTAATCAGAGACAAAAAATTACACTTCTGAATGTAAGGTATAAAATGGAGGGGAAATTCTTCAAACAGTCCCTTCCCCATGCATTTTAGGCAACTTCACACTACAACTACAATCCCAAATGCATCAGGCTCCATATTAAACTGTTTTCAGTCCTATGGTCTCTGTTGAAATCCACTCCAGATCTTCACCTCTCATCAGGTTAAGTTCCTTCAAACACCCAGGTGAAATGTAGCCATGGGTCTTTTAGAGCTATTTGTACTTCTGTTTTACTTAAACAGCTTTTATTAAAGCTCCTGATGTAGTTTAAAAGTCTCTTTTATATCAGTGTCAATACAGTCTCAATCCCCCTCAATTACAGTTTTCTAGGTTAAATAAGCAAAGTTGGGGTTTTTTGTTTGTTTTTCTCACTAAGATACAATCTCCATCACCTATTTCAATTTCAGTTCATCCTGCTTGACTATGTGGAACTAGGACTGCATATTAACATTCTAAATTAGACCTTACAGCACCATACAATTTCCAGTATCTGCTGGAAATACCTTCTGTGAGATACCCTCATACTACATTTTCTTTTCCCACTATTATCTTGAAGACTCAACCATCCTAAGAAAAACAAACACAACCAGGTCCTCCTTCTTCTCTCTTGGCAGTGTCCAGGCCTGCAGCAGGAATTCCTTTTATACATTCCTCAGTGAATAATTTTGCATTTTGTAGGACTGACTTTTCATCTATCTCTATATTTTAAATTATTCTACCCCTAAGAAATTACTGAAGTCTTCTTTATCACTACACCCATGCTAGAAAGTCTGTATATGGTCAATTCCAATTTTTTGCCTTTTTAATGTTTTTATTAGACAAAAAACTTCAGTGTCTTTTGATTTGAGAAGTGTCTATCATTACCTTTGTTAGACTCACACTGAACCTGCAAGTTAACATGAGTTTTATCTAAATTCTAGGATGGAGACTAATTAGTCTACTAATTCAACCTTTTATACCTGTACTTACCTGATTAATGTGTCATATAAAAGATTATCAAATCCCACATGTGTTATGTATTATAAAAACTGGAAAGCTCATGTGATTTACATATGATATATCTACAATATGGGTCTTACAGGATGCAGTCTAGAGCAAGATTCAATTGTCTAATTAATTGCCTCAAACACAGGTATCTGGGATGCTCCAGGGCATCTCAGAGAGCTCAGAGCTGGTAGATGGACCCCCAGGACCCACAGAAAACTTTGGGTCTTCTGGAGCAGATGCTGGAGGGCATATGGGGTACCCTAAAACGTGTATAATTGTGGGGTGGCCAGCTGAAAGTAGCCTTTAATCTCCTGATGTTTCCTTGGAGAGGAGAAAGGAAAATTGAGGCTGGTGACAAGGCTACATTAGATTATTTCAGCTGGAAACAGAGCAGGTGTTTCCTTGCAGCAAGATTAACAGGGTGAGGTCATGTCACCAAGTTGAAAAAAGATATCTTTGGAGAAGGCAGGGTTCAAGCTAGCTTTGGGCAGTCTGACTCTCTGCTAGTTAAATATACTCAGGCTTTTTTGCTTTCTGGTACTGACCAGGGTGACCAGCAGAGCTCAGGGATCAGAGGTCTCTGCTCAGCTTTAGCAGATTTATGTCTGGCAGATAACCCTCCCCTTGGTTGTACCATCCTGGGCTTTCAGGGAAGCTGGGTTTTTGGATTTCTCTGGAGGTCTGGGACAGAAAATCAGAAAGGTACCTGGTCAGACCCAGCATTGTGAGTTATTTCCTCAGCATTGCAAGAGTCTCAGATATTAATTTTTTTTCCGTTTGTCCTGTTTCTTTTTCCCAGCACTTTGGATGCCAGAGGAGATGAATGCCCAAGTGGGAGAATCTAAGTAGGATGCCATGACTTGCAGTTCAAAACAAGTCAGAGTAGTGATCTAACAACCCCTTCTGGCCCCAAACTCTATGAAACCATATGAAAATGATAGAAAAAGAACTTGCCTCTATGACGGTGAACAAAAATAAATGCTTCTCATTCAGTTGCAGGTAATGACTTTGACATGGTCTGTGAACTCTTGGCTTTGCAGATACCAGAAACTTAATAACTTGAAGTTTTGATCTCTGGTTCCAACTTTTATTGTGGAGGTGGGAGGGGAGGAAGCATTAAGTGCAAAATTGCCAGAAAAGGCTGATTCAAGCAGCAACTTTCAGCTCTTCCAGTCTGATTGTAATTGATTTCAAGTCAGAGCTTAACAGGGAAAAAACACCACATCATGACCAAACTGCCACCTAACCCTGATCTTTGCATGAGGTTAAGAGAAATGTAGCCTCCCAGTACTGGGCTATTCAATGGCTGAAAAACAGTGTAAGAAACTACTTGGTTGTATAACCTCACAGCACGAGGAGATTATTAATTGCAGCAGACATTACAAATGGGCTATTTCAACAATACATATATAAAATAAATGAAACAGTAACACAATTGCTCTAGATTTTCCATTATTTCAATTAATTTTGCTTTCACACTCACTGATGCTATTGCCATGCTGTAGCACTGTGCTTTGAACATGTTCCTGCCTTGCTCCAGGAGGTCTGCTGGGGTGAGGTCTCTGGCATAGAAGTCAAAACTTTCTAAATTAATTGCTCCTTTCATCCTTTAATTAGAACTATGCTAATTTCCTTCAACATCATTATTACATAAAAAGCCACTCCTTGAGCTCCACATTGCTCTGCTGTGTTGATCTGGGAGGTGGAAATCCTAAGAGTGCATCACAGGTAGCAATGAGACAGTCTTACTAGATTTGCTAGGGCTTTAAGAAACAAGATTTTCTGATAATTCCACAAATTTCTGAATAATTCCCCTCCTCCCTAGTGAAAGCCCAGACCAACAGTTAATAAACCTGGAGTGGAAAGCTCTTCCTCAGCTGACCTATGTCACTTGGTGCTGTAAGAACTTTCTGCCTAAAGAGAAATAAAAATAATCAAATATGGATACGACATCATCATCTTTAAGTGAACTTCTGACACTTCATACTAAAGGGAGAAAAGGTGAAATAGTAGATTTTTCAAAGCTCAGGTTCATTTCCATCCAAAGATATCATTGTTAGGATTGGGTTTTTTTTCCTAAGACATGTTTTTTCTTTTTTGGTTCTGAGGATCAAATGAAGAGGTTATTTTGAGATTATTTTTTTTTGAGGTAATCAAATGAGGTTATTTTGAGAACAGACCCACCTTTAATGTTGGAATGTGGAAGGTCAAACACAAAGGAGGGGGTTCAGTTCAGGAAGTAAAGCTGCCTATTTAGAAATTAAAAAACAAGCATTCTTTAAGGCAAATGACTTTTTGAGACAAAATACAGCTTAGTCTTTACTTATCTCCATGTATCTTTACAGTTGCTGTGTGAATATTTAAATAACCTTCACAGAGTTTAAAATGATGCAGGTAATGGCTTTAAGTAATTGTGGTGCTATTAAAGATAACAAACCTCCTGTGTGAAATCCTTTGCTAAGCAATGATCAGCAGAAAAGGGGTAAAGCTCTTCCTCATGCAAATTTGAGTTCTTTTTATAGATGAGCTGAAGAGAGAATATAATTACACTACCTACAAAATAAAAGGTGTGCAGATATTCAAATAGCTACCATCTCAACCCTGCATTTACTAATGCAGAAAACACATCAGAATTTTAACTAGCTCCATTTCTACATCCAGCAGCCTCTATGTGATCCCTGCACCCACCTCCAGCTCTCACTGATATTGTTTAAATTGCAATGTTATTCACCACAGCATATTTATAATACCTGCAACCAAATTCCTCCCAAATTACTTGGAAGACACTCAGAAGAACAAGTGGGTATAAATCTCACACACCTTGCTTTCATTTTGTTTCCTGACCTTTGTGATTATGGCTACGAAATAATTTCCTTCCTTTTGGCTCTACTTCATTAAAAATGTGTCAGGAAAGTTACTCTTAGGGAAGTTTGGTACTTTGAAAAAATAAGTCACACAAAAGCTTGGAAGTCCCGAGTGAGCCATAATAAAACTTTCTCTAAGACACTATGCCCTGCTAATGAGTTACGAGAATCTGTATGCCTTGAATAAACAAACAGAACTTGCATTTTTGTATCTTTCAGGCATTTTTATATCTTTCCTTGACACAGGCCCAGAACAATCTCATCAACTTTTAACATGTCTTAACATTTAGCTGGTTAACTGGCATACACTCTAGAGGACAATCCCCACCACAATAAAACAAATGGAATAAACTGTTCTACAAGGTGTTGTTCTTTCCACATTGCTGAGAAGGATGCAGCTTGCTGCCAAGAATACATTTCCACCCAGATGTCATTGCAGACTGACACACCAGCACCTCACCAGGGCTGCACAGAACTTCCCAAAGCCCTTTTTATTTCGTGCCTTAGAAACTGTGCATCCTTAGAAACTGTGCTTCAGGCAGGTCAGTCCCCAGGGAGCTGGGATTAAGCAGCTCCTGGATCTTCTAGAGCTTTGGCTTGATGGAAACAAGAGGTCACTTTTTTCCCTTTCTTTTTTGTACCTATTCTTCAGCTCTGGGAACTGTTAGCCCTTGATCCAGAAGATCTTCTAGTGTTACCCTGCTCCAAGGAATACATGAAAAAAAAAGCTAGATGAGTGTTGCCAAAATAGCTTGGAAAAGGAAAAGAGGAAAAACATTGGCTTGGCTAGGAAATCCACCACATTGCTTTGACTGTTAAACCTCTGCCACCATCTGGAACATGCCTTAGGTGAGTAGCACTGGACCAGCTAGTCTACAATGCTTATTTCCTGCCAACCAAAAGGTTAGAGAAAGATTTTTCCTTTTTTTTTTTTTTTTTTTTTTTCCTTATGAGCAATTTCTCTGTAGCAAAACAGCCTGGTGCAGCATTTCAAAGTTTGCTGCTCTCAGGACACACGAATTTGCTTCTTTTCCTCTCCTTTGCTTTTTCCCCCCTATTTATTTTTTCACCTCTCCGGACAACATTTCAAGGTAGAGTCAGTTTTTTTCCAAAAAGCCTGAAGGAAAATAAAATATATTTCCCTTTGTCCTCAACTAGTAGCATTGATTTTTTTCAGCCATTAGCTTCTGTGAGCTGAATGGTAATGAGCCTGCACAATCCAGGTAATGATGATGGATGCTTTCCAGGAGCACTTGTGGATAGCCAAGCATTATTCCCTTCCATGGGCAAGAGGTCACCACTCCTACCTACAAGGAGTTGCCACCTGTCATGGATCCAGGTATTACCATGCTATCCTTTAATTGAAACTCAATATATGGGATGCAGGAGGATGGCAAAGCTCTGGCTGAGGTCTAAGTAACCAAACAAGACATGGAAAGTATTGATCAGCTGGACAAAACTAATTCTGATTCCACAAGGATCTGAATGCAAAGCTGTTTCCAAATATCTTCACACCCCAACGAGCTCTGCTCCAGTACACTGCATTTTATTCACTGAAGATTCAATATTGTCCCCCTCTTTTGATCCTGATACACTCCCTGCTCTCTATTAACCAGCACAGCCACAAATAAGACACAACCAGAACCATTTCTAGCTCTATGCCAGCCAGAATTTATCCTCAAACAACCGATCCCATGTCCATTTTGAGTTTCTTCCTCCTTCCATGAGTTAACTTTACATAGAGAAAAGTAGCACTAGTAGGACAGAGAGCTCATCCTACCCAGATGGCTGTGTTGCCAAGATACTTTTCCTTAGGGTTTTCTGGGGGTTGGTGGTGGTATTATTATTATTATTATTAGCTCTGATTTTCGATTGAAAAAGAACACCCAAGCATAGTGGTGCAGCACTATAAACAGTGGATAATAACTCAGTTTATAGTGGCATGGAAACACTGGTAATTGTCCTCTATTTGCTCTGAAAATAAGACATGAAAACAATAAGGTCTGGAGGTGAGGTTGTAAGTGCCTATAATTTCTTTTTTCTATACATCGATGTTTTAGTCCGGACCTGACAGCCACCATTGACTTATGTGCCACTGGAGTGGGCATTCTGGGGAACATGTGGCTTGATGGGCCCTTTATGAACAATTACACAATGGTGTAATTTACAGCATTAGCCTGGCACACTCAGCCTCCAACAGGACACACAGCAGTGAGGCAGAACACAGAGAGGAGGAAATCAGAAAAACAAAACACAGCCTGGGTGGACTCCCTGTAGAGTTTGCAGCTGAGAAGCTGGGGATGCAAACCACACAAGAGCCACTCTGAGAGCTGAGGAAGGGCTATCCTCACCTCAGCAGCTCGTTTTAATGCTCACAGCTGAATTAACATTGGACTTTTTTCCTTTGGAAGGCAGAACTTCAACTTTTGTGAAGCCACATTAAGTTTATCGATATTTAAGTTCTTCGACTCTATCCATTAAATCCCCCCAGAGCCATAATGATGCTGGTTGTCATTATTATTATTTGTCACCACAGTTGCAGCATTTTGTGAGCACCCAGGAGCCCACTCAATTGCACTGCAATATTTAGCCCTAACTCGTATTGATCCTTTAGCTCTGAGTCTCAAATCAAAAGCCATTTCTGAGAAATTCAACTTGTGTGACTCAAAGGCAGAAAAGAGCCATGGGCTGCCTGAGAGTCTGCAGGGAAGCTCTTATGATGGTTGTAAACACACAGTTCGTGGGTTGACTTGAGACACCTTCCAGAGCTTCCTCTGTCAGTCAGGTCAGAGAAGGTTTCCCTGAACAGCCTCAATTTGGAGGTCACCTGCAGCCAACAGGAGCTCTCATGATGATTTCTACTGCACATCCCAGCTCTGCACCAGGTCCAACCTCCAGGATATGAAGAAGAGGAAAAATTCAGCCAACCTGGGAACTGCCCTTCCCACCTTCTCTGATGCCCATGGCTACACCATGACCATGGGATAGGGCAGTTCAAAATCCCTCTGCCCATATTGGGCTCAGTTTCCTGGGCTGCTTGCATGATCTGTAGGAGACTGCTGCCAGGCAGAAAATAAGTCAAGGCACTATGGAAGCATCTAAAAGACATGCAGATATGGTGCAGAGGGACTAGAGGGACAGAGGGACATGGTTTCATGGTGGACCTGGCAGTGCTGAGTTAATGGTTGGGCTTGATGATCTTACAGGTCTTTTCCTAACAAAAAAGTCTCTGGTTCTAAAGCCAGAGCAGGGACAGCAAACCACAGCTTTCTCACCACTCACTTAGGCACTAGGGCATAAGGTAATTTTCTTCTTCAAGGCTATGGAGATGAAATGGCAAAAATGATAGAAAACCATTCAGAGGATGAATGGGGACAGAGACCCCTTCAGAAATGAGGGTTGGCCTGTCTGGCAAAGAGGGAGCTGAAGGAGTCTAATTCCCCCTGGCTTGTACAGAGTCAGAGAAAAGTGCTCTGAAGCTCAAGGAAAACACTGACAAAAAGAAAAACCAGTGTAAAATTGGCCATTAATATATTTAAGCTGGCAATTAGAAATAAGTTCTGTTCTACCAAATCCCAGCTGGACCTTCAAGAAGAGAGAAAAAAAATAGCCTTTAAGACAGAGTTTCATACTGAGGGAAGGGTATAAGGTGCTGGTTTTGATTACAGGCAACTTGACATATTGACTCCTTTCAGCCTTGTGCTACTGGGTTCTCCAATGCTGTCACCACCTTCATCATTACAAGTGGAAACTGAGGGCACTGGGTGCTGACCAGTCCCAGGTCCCAGTACAGCAGAGAGAGCTCTGAGGCTCAGATCTGCTCTTCTCAATTGCTGAAAGCATTGGTTCAACAGAATGAGAAGAGATCCAGCAGTGCAGAGCCTCCCCTGGCCCCC
Source organism: Heliangelus exortis (assembly GCF_036169615.1). Taxonomy (NCBI): domain Eukaryota; kingdom Metazoa; phylum Chordata; class Aves; order Apodiformes; family Trochilidae; genus Heliangelus; species Heliangelus exortis. The sequence goes on from NC_092431.1 coordinate 4,426,289, forward strand.
TTCATTTCTTCAAAAATAATTTCTCTGAACACAGGTTTCCATTTCACTATGGGCTCCCAGCAAAGCCCTGGGTTAAATGTTTTATTTTTTTTCACCTGCTCATGCATACACGTTTTAGCTGAGAATGATTCAGGCTGCAGCAGCTCCCTTTGGAAGGATTATAGTGACAGCAAAAGAGTCTGATGAAAACTGTGACAATTCCCTCTTCCCCAGCTGATTTGGAGCAGTGAACGCTAAAATGTACAAATGGCTCTGCATGCAATTTTAATATGATTATCATATGAGAAAAAGAAAGACCATCTGTGGGAGCTAGAAGATCTTAATGGGAGCTTTAATTGACTTCATTTATCTAAGGGGGGATACATGTGTCTCAGGACCTCCAAACCAGTTAGGTAGAAACCTCTGCAGTGCTGGAATTAATGGTTTGCTCAGTGGAGGGTGCAGTATACCTGAGAGATCGTGGCTGTCATCTCCCACTCTGAAGAGGAAAAAGCAAAGTTATGAATCACCTTTATCACCAAGACAATGATTAAGGACAGAAAATAGCATTTCAGCATAAGAAATGGATTAAAAACTGCCACAGGACCCGAAGGCCTCAGGCCATAAAACAAATAAGAGTGATTAGGCAGATCAAAAGTCTTTAACTTATCCAGGGCCATAAGGAACAAATTAAACCCCAAAGCCTTTAGGAAATGGCTTTCATAACATTTCTTCTTATGAGCATCTTGGCAGGTGTTCAGGAGGTTCATTAAGAAACAGGACCAACAAATCCACTTTGAGTGAAAAAGATCAGGTTCCTCTGAATTTACTACGTCAGAGGGAAAGTCAGCACAGAGAGAACCAGGGTTTTAAGCCAGCACAATCAGATGTAAGAGGGGAAGAGGAGGATACCTTGATAGTCCTCACAGTATTTAACACAGACTATATCCAGCCATCCATGTTTTCTGACCCCCAACAACTGACCTGCTTAGAGCCACTTCTATACTGAGCAGCAGCTGCTCTTTGGGGTGAGCCCCACAGTCTGGGGTCACCCCAGGTGGGCTGTGGGACCCTTCCAAGGCAACCAGAGTAGTGCACATGAGAGGAAAAGGATGGGGCACGTGGTATGAAGGCACAGACAAGATGCAGAAGAAGCAGAACCCTGGATACCTTGCTCTGCCACATTGCCTGGACAGCTGGAAATGAGGCTTGAGGAGCATCCCAGCTCAGTGTAGAGCAGAAGGTTTGAGCATTTAGTCACAGACACAAGTTCTGCACCCAAACAAATCCCACTATTAAATCATCTCCAAACAATGCAGCAGCTTATTCTTGCACACAGCAAGCCAGCCCTGCCACACAGGGACTGCAGCAGGGAGGGGCCAAGCCTGCTTTTAATTTAAATGCTTGCTGTCAATCTGGTTTTATGAAAAACACTCTCAGAAATCACTTCTGCTACCGTGATGGAAGGTTTTTTCTGTAACACACTACCCTCTGCTGCTCGTACCTGCTAATTACAATGCAGTGTCAACCTCCTGAGCTCATAGGAGAGACCTGCAGAGCTAAACCTCAAAGGGTGTGATTTATTAATTGCTGCAATCTAAAAGAAGTGGTGGCTTGTCTCTTCATGATAACCAGATTTATTTAAAAGGCATATTTGAATCCTAATTGAACTTTTTTTTCTTTTTCCCCCTGCATCTGCACTGAATTACAATTTGTTCTGCACAGAAATTAAGGCCAAAGACTTTCTGCAGAGTTTTACTGGGAGGCTAATGGAGCCACAAACAGCAAAATGTGTTTCCCAAGTGGTTGTTTAGTCACTCCACCCCTTTTTTTCTGCAGTAAAGGAATTAAAGCTCATCACATCAGACACAAAAAGCCCCAGCTTTATTCTAGCAAATAGCAAAGTGATAATAAAGACCACCAGTGAGTGGCAGTTCTGGATCACACTCTCATAAATTCAATTTACCCAAGAGGAGGCACAGATTCATTTATCCCAGGTCCCTTCCTATAATCGTGTGCACTTGGGGCAGGCTGGAAGCACAGCTCCCTGCACCCATGGGACATGGCAAAGAAAAGAGAAAGATGGGTTCATTCCTCCTTCTCAGGGATAAAGGAGAGCTCCCTGGCAACTCTCCTCTGGGTTAGGACCTGCAGAGTATTCCACATCAGCCTCCACTCACCTGAAAATGATCCAGTCTGAGCAGCTGTAAGCAAAAGGCTGTCTCTGTAGGAATGAACTGCTGGAACCATTTTTCCATCTTCCCTACCACTGTCACTGAACCAAAGGGATCCAAATCCTCCCACCTGCCAGGAACCATCCACAAGCTTTTGGCAGGGATGTGAAGGGAGGAAAATAAACCTCAAAGCTGTCTTCCACCAGTTTGGCTGGAAGGCTCCTACTGATAATACAGAGGATGAAACCCATAGACCAACATCTTTTAATTGCTAAGTCCTTCTGCAGCCATTGCTCCCAACTCCACCAGTACAGATTACACAGAGCAACTGAAGGAATTTGCTTGGCTCAGTACATTAAAGAGTTGTTTGGTAGAAGGTTCTGCTTTTTCAGACCCATAAACTCTTAATGACATTCTTTCCAACTGCTTTATCTCCCACCACAGACCCAGAACCAATTCCCAGTGAAGTATTTTACTGGCATCTCTTTACTGGAAGGAAGAAGTTAAGTCTTGCTGGACTGGACAGCTAGGCCAAAAGGTGAGATACCTGCTTCTGCTCCTCTAAAAATCCTCAAAAGTTTCCCCAGCAGAGCTGACCCAGAAGAGCTAAAGGAGGGGGGATTTCAGCTCAACATGTTCAGAGATACCTTCTCTCCAGTTTCAGCTCCTCTTGGAATTGTAGCCACATTTAGACCTATTTTTGCAAAGCTTCAATGACATGTGATTAACTTCATGCTCAGGACAAAGTCCTCTTGAAGGGAAATGTGCTTTAAATGCAGTAGCAGTGGAAATTTATTCTGTTTGCAAAGGTAGGGACACACATAAGTCTTTGTTCATTCAGGATCATGTTCACAAGAATAACAACAGCTGAACAACTGCTCCTTCTGCTCAGAACTTGAGATATTTCCTTCTAAATTTCTTCTATTGGCTGTAATCAGTTTTCATCCCATCCAACTGTTTTTTTTCTTAATTTCTGCATAAGAGCCCAATACCTTGTATCTAATGTGAATAGAAGCTGCAAGCTATCTGGTAAACAGTCTATGGCATGCTTTACTTCTGGGAATTTATTTCTTCTTAGAGCAATATTGATGGGTTTATGAGGACTTTTTGTTGTTGTTGTTGTTGCAAGAGGTTGGAAAGATTGCAAATTGGTGTTTAATTGGCTATAATGCCATTCTTTTACATAACTACCTTCTCCTCTTAAAAGATAATTTGCTTAGCACATGTAACAATGCAGGCAAAAATATTTTTTATTTACTCAGGAGCTGTCAAACATAATACACAGATTAGAATTTATGAGCTACAGAAGCAGGAGGAGAGTTTAAAGAGATCCAAGCTGCCAACTTTCACTGGAGGCACCTCAGCTTCTCAAGGAACAGTAGCATCACATAGAAGAAACAGGAATTGAGGAAACCTACAGAAAAGTGCTGAAAAGGACTTCCCCAGACCATCTGATCTACATTCTAGGAGAACCCCAGTCACCCCAAATCCCCCTAAAATGCTGCCAAAGATTTTTGGCCCCAGATGTTGTGGAAGCCTCAGGTGCAATGAAGTGAAGGAGGATAATCCATGCCCCACTACCCTCAGGAGACAGAAGATCCTTTGCCAAGGATAAGAGTACTCAGCCCACAATTGAAATTATTCAGGAAAAGGATTAAAATAGAGAAGGACATGGTACAAGATCCAGGTGGAGGCTCCTTGGGAGGTTGGAGCACTTGGGCAGTATGGCACTAAGTTGATTTGCCTGGGGGTACTCAGAGAAGTCCTCACATTGCTACTTTTCTCCTTTTTTGCAGACTAGAAAAAAGTCTCATCTCTAACTGGACACTTCTTATGTCTCTTTGGGTTCCATTCTCAGGTGATTTTTGGTTTAAGATGTAATGGCAAGACACATGAACAAAGCAAGCTTTGTTTCCTAAGGAACTCAGGCTAAAAATTCAATTAACAAACCCAAGAGCATCAAACTCTACCTTGAAACTTCAGTTACTCATTAACTTTGTCTTTGCAGGTGCTGAAAACAATAAAATTCCCAACTTTGAAGGCTCAGTCAGATATTGAAAAGCAGCCAAGCTCCTCAGGCTGGGGCACTGGAAATAATCTGTTTCCCTGCCAAAACCAGGGAAAAAAAAAGTTAACAAGCAATTTAAGTTTCAAGGCAAGCTGTTCTCACGTGTGATTTTCATTTATTTATCTTTGCTAGGTAGGGGTTTTCTTCTGGTTTTTAACTTTTAACTGTACCAGGCTGCCAGGGAGAAGAAGGATGTGGACTGGGGAGGAATTGGAAGGAGCCTCAGATAATACAGAAATGTTTGCTTTAGAGGGGTTGGATCAGGTCAACTCTGCTGGATGACAACAGCTGGATACATGCACAGGACTCGGATGACACCATAAGGAAATTCAACAGCCCCTCTAACCCAGGGACAAGCCACAGCATAAATCAGGCTTCTCAGATTCACTGGTGGGGTTGTACTGGTTGTGTCTGTGGCTGCACTGCCTGGGAAGAAATTCAGAGACTGCAGCAACAGTGTCAGTCTCAGACATCCAAGCCACAGGATCCAGCACTGGAATATCCATCTGTAAAGGGGAAGCAAACTCTCAGTAGAGAGCAAAGGTCCAGTGAAGAAGCCTGCTGTAGAAATAGTTGGTTTTTTAATAATGTTCCTATTTAAGGAAAAACTCAAACAATTGCAACTATTTACCCTGGAGAGAGTCCTGGAAGGTTCATGACCCTCCCCACTCCTCATGAAACCCTTTAACTCAGTCCAGGAGTCTCAAGTCTTTCCTTAAGTCCCTATAATTCAGGCACTGCTGTTTTTTCTTGTTCCTTTCTGAATCCCTGATGCCTGATTCTGCTATCAGCATCTGAGCAGATGCCAGAGGGGCTGTGGCTGCCTTTTTGCTCTTAAATCCATCCCAGCAAAGCTCCTTGGAGCAAAGTACACTTTAGAGGGATTAAAAGATAAATCATTAGTCCCTGGCATTTCAGGTCCCAACACCTGAAATTTCCTGAATCAGTGACTGAATTCACTTGGAGGATTAATTCCAGAGGCATATGTTTATGTATTCCCCCCTTTCCTTCAACCACCATTTTTGAACCCTCCTGGATCTCAAAACTTAGATGATTATTTCCTTCCCATGATGGTAGAGGGGACACCCAGACATTTCAAGGACACCAAGTCTCAGCCCATGGGGCAAGGAATTACAAGATCTGCAGACACATGGACAGAAGACCAACAAATGGACCAGAAGGAAAACTAGTTCAGTTCTGCTGGCCACAGAATTGGATGCTGATCAAAGTCCTGTGATTTCCTAGAAGCTTCACTTCAAATCCAAGACCACATCCTTGTCTTATCTATAGCTGTCCCCTCTTTTTCTCTCTTCCTTATGTTCCCACACCCAGCCTTGTACATCACTCACTGACGAGGGGAAGCTTAGCCAGGCAGTGAACAAAATGCTGACCCTGGAGTCAGAGCAGTTGCCAGAACCACCCAGGAGCAAAAAACACTTCACCCTTTGGAAGAGGAACAAATGGGAAAGGAGCAAAGATACCAGAACTGCCAAGGTCATACAGAGTCATGGGGAGGGAGACCTGATGTGCTTCAGATGCCTGAGAGGAAGGAGGAGCAGCTGCTGAAGCTGCCAGTGCTGCTGTACTCAAACTCAGCAGGAAAGCACTTGACAGCCACCTCCTCATTGGTCTTTCTGTAAAAGCATCTCCCTGTCTCCAAGGCCACCTTGGAGAAATAAGCCCTGACACAGGTCATGTAAGGTGAAGCAGCTGGTCTGCACAGCCTGGTGATGGGGAAACACCACAGTGAGAGTTTAAATGGTTCCTTGGAGGGGTTCTTCATGCTTTTTTAGGATTGCTTCTGAGCCCAAAGCCATGTGCACACCAGTGGTCAGTGGCAAGCACCTTTCCAAAGATTTATGAACAACCAGCAGCTCACAGACCTTGATTCAGGTCCTGCTACTTTGTACATTTACATAGTTGTCTACATCTCCAGCCAGCCAAAAATCCCTTTCCTTTGCTGAGGAACTAACTGCAACATCCACACTGATCAACCTCTTTCTGCTCTTCCATCCCTTACTGCATTGCTTCAGTGACAACTTCAGAAGATGACTTAAACTTCAAGGGACTGCCATAATCTTGCCCCCAGGAAAAGGACTTGCTGATACCCCAAAATACTTGCTCTAGCAATAGCTAGGAAGTTGCCACATCTACAATGCACTCTGTGGGTATAAGGCTTTAGGCACTGACTTTGTAGACTCATACACATATTAGTTCCAGATTTTCTATGCATTAAATTAGGCCATGAAAGTACTTAGACCTCAAAGTAAAATCCCCATTACCTGAGCATTGATAATTTGCAGGGAACTTGCAAATCTCCTTGCAGCCAAAGACTTGGGCAAGTCTACAGGAGCTGTCTGCAGTTTGGAACACTCCATGTATAAGGACCACAGATTTGGAGCTTTAACACTTCATACAACAGCTTTTATTGTCACTCTTCTCTGTGGTCAGCAGCTACCACAGGAGCCGTGCTGCCCTGGCTCACACTAAAATAAACACAACTGTTTATATTTGTACATATTTCTATTTTGCCTCAGGACCTCACATTATGAGATGATGTACATACACATGTACTGCCCAGAGAATGCCCATGCCTCTAAAAAAGGAAAGAAAGGCTTGATGTGGAACAGAGAGCTTGATAAAAGTTTTCCTGAAGCCCAAAGTTCACTAAGTGGATTGCAGTGATGAGTAAGCCTGCTCACCCAAGAGTGAGTTGGGCACCTCCAGGAGATGACTTGGCCCTCCTGAGGGACAGGAATTACTCCTGCAAATTCCAGGGACCCAGTGCAAGTGGACATCAGTTACTAATTTCAAGTAGGATTCATCTGACTAAACTCAGGTGTCTCCATCAAAGGCACCTCCATCTCAGCCCACCTTCCCAGGCTCTTCAGCAGCAGTGGAGATGCTTTCCAAGCACTTTGGGTGTGGGTTTTCTCAGCCCAACACTGATGTCCTAAATGGACCCAGTGAATTACCCACCATGTTAACATTCCTGTTTGTCTCCACCACAGTCTGGGGCAGGGGCAGCTCAACAAACTTCCCCTCTGCAGACACCAAGATGAAGCCTGTCCTAGCCCAGCCTGAGCATGTTCCCTGCTCAAATTCCCAAAAGCAGTTCTGCAAAGGCTGAGATGCTGATAACCCAATATTGAGGCAGTGAAGATAAATACGATGAGCTCTCAAGAACTTTTCTAGCCCTGCTTAAATCATCCACAGTGTTATTAACCTGCTTTAAATACCCCTGCACTGGCATCTTAAGGGACACCTGTCCAGCAGGAGAACCAATGAGTTTTGCTGAAATCAGGGTTGTTATAAACACACTGGGATTCCTCAGGGTGTAAAGGCTGTATTTAATTTCTGTTTACAAGGTGACAAGAGGCAACATTCAGCAAATGGAGTTACCTAAATCAGAGCTCAAGCCACATCACAGAATCACCTGGGTTGGAAAAGACCTTCAAGATCACAGTCCAACAGTTAACCCAACACTGACAAATCCTTAACTAAATCACATCCCTAAGTACTATGTCTATACAACTCTTAAATCCCCCCAGAGATGGTGACTCCACCACTGCCCTGGGCAGCCTGTTCCAATGTCTGATAACCCTTTCAGTAAAGAAATTCTTCCTAACATCCAACCTAAACCTCCCCCAGAGCAACCTGAGCCCATTATCTCTTGTCCCATCACTTTTAACTTCATTGAACAGACTGACCCCCACCTCTTTACAACCTCCTTTAAGGTAGTTGTGGCTTTGGGTACAGATTTACACTACAAATGAGGTGCAACCAGGTAACAGAGCACTGTCTAATAGGGCCAGTGGAGGAAAAAACTGAAGTCAAACTTAGACCTTGGTGGGTTTACCTGCTTTAGATGATTATAAGAGCAGACAGCCAACTGCACATCTCTGGCAATCCCTCCCCACAAGCAGCTGCAAAATTCGAAATCTTTTGAGGAGCAGGTGGCTACAGCATTTTTTTAAAAAAGTCCCTGCTCCTGCCCAGCTTCTCCTGCAGAGACTGATCTCCTTTCTGCAAGATAAATGTCCTCTCTGCAGCTATCACCACCACATGAAAAGACCCATTAGGTCATTAAGGCTGTCCCAGGGCCAATAGAATATTTTCCCTAATGTGTATTTGTCCAGTGCTTTGTCCGTGCTGACTGTAAGGACTCCACTACTAAACTTAGTCATGTGGCATAAAAGCACCTTGAGATGACAGGTTTAATCTAACAATGTTTCTGCCTAGGGAAGATGCTGGTTGCAAATTGTTTTTCCTGACTCCTTCAGATTTTACAGCATTTTTCATGGCCTGGGAAGAGCCAAAGTGCTGTAGTTGGCAGTAAGCAGCCAAAGGAAAAGAAAGAAAAAAAATGGAGCCATCCTTCTAACCATATGTCTGTTCCCCATGTCTGTCTAGAGAGTGCAATTAGAAATAGATAATCACTCAGTTCAGAAGACCCCATAGGCAGCTTTTGTGACTGAACACAAGGGGTATCCCATGAGAGAGAATTCTCAGTAACACTTCATGGGTCAGAAATCATAACTGCAATCAAATTTGGCTTTTACATCCTGGTCCAACAAAAATACATCTGGTGCAATTTAGAAAAAGAATAAGAAACTTGCACGTTCACATTTCCCTGCACATCTCTTTTAAATTTTACCCTATGTTAAAGGAAAAAGCAGGCCCAGAGCTGTTGCCACATTACATATGTTGTAAGGTGAGTCTTCCAGCTTAACCTTGGGCAAGGAGAGACAGGAAAGTAGTGCAAGTTCCTACTTGGAAGCCTTCCCTACCTACAGATGTCCTACATCTTCCCAGGTACCTTCTTCCTCCAGTCCCCTTACTGCATCTTGGATGGAGTTACTGGAGCTGGCATGGAGCTGGACACACATTGTTGAGAAGTTTTGGCAGCAGACAGAGGGAAGGAAAGCCCCAAGACTGGGCCTGAAGCTGAACTTGAGATTTTATGACACAGGTGACTTTCCCCTTGAGAAATTCAAGGCAAGGAGGCCAGAGACCTGGTTCTTTTTTGTAGTCTGCTGTGTGACCAAGAGCAGCTCTTCAGTTCCATCCCCATGGCTCTATGGAGCAGGGCCAGCACTTGATGTCTGAGCCTTGGCCACTGCACAGGGATCTTGCCATCAATTTGTATGTTTAAGCACCTCTCCAACACAAGCTCACTAATCCTCTTCTGGCTGTAAGAGCAACCAGGATGGATTTTTCCAAAGTGCTGAAATAAGCTTCTGCAAACCACCTCAGGTTCTTGAAATGGGAAGACAGATAACCCCATTTCCTTTGCCCCCATCTAAGTGGCTTTATTTATGCTCTTGGCAGTTCTGTAAGGATGTTCTTGACTAATGCACAGAGTGCTCAGTGACAGCACAGGAAGGTGCTGGGTTTCAAAACTCAGACCCAAGTATCAGCTTCAGCAGAAGACACTGACCCAGATCCATCATTGCTGCTGCTTTGAGAGTGAAAGTGGGCTGGTTGCAAGGAGCCAGAGAGAGCAAGAGCTCAAGGACAGAAAACAAAAATCACACACACACCCTCAATCTCCCTCCAAGACCCATGAGAAGCTTGAATGAAAAACTCGGGCTCAGGAAGCAAAAGCAGATTTGAGTAAAGGTTGGAAACACCAAGGACCATTCCCAGGATGATCCCACCTTGACCCTAGAGACAACCAACTTGCTTTACCCCAGAAAAATCCCAGGGAATCCTTCACACTGGCATCGTGTCACTTGTGGCCCTACAGTGTGAGCAACATTTTACAAACCCTGACTGCCACCCAGAGCCCTGCAGCACCTGGAGTGCTCCAGCCACACAGAGTCCTTCTGCTGCTCTGTGCTCTCCACATTCCTCCAAAAGACAAGGCAGATGGATCTATTTCAGCTCTGATGCATTTTAGTTCTGTATGTTGTTCACCTGGAAGGGCTTTCATTTCAGGAGTTTTGTTAGAAATCTCACAAGGAGCAAGCTCGGGTGCTAAATTTAAACAGCAATGTACAAATGACTTGTCTTCAAGAAATCATATTTGGGCTTTTCTTGATAAGTCAATAGGCAAAAAAGCCTTGAGGTCTCTTTATCCATTAAGTCTGGAGTACGTTTTTATCAAGGAAGTGATTTAACAACTACAACTCTTGGCTGGCTCATAAGACAACCTGTTTCAACTTGATCTCGTTAGAAATCAATGTGCAAGGTTAAGTACAACATTATAACTCAGTGTTTTTGTGCCACAAATGTGACTGCAGTTATGCTAAATCAATAGAATTGGGTAGCCCAAATTTACTGCAGAGTCACAGCATAAATGGTTAATTCATGGATATTGTTTTACCTGGTTTAGAGGTAAAAGGGTTGTTAAGAACAAGGCTCTGGAGTTGTTCCCCAAGGCTGCAGTGCAAGAGCTGTCATTCATCTTCCATCCAGCCTGCCAGGCTTTAGAGGATGTTGAAAGGGATTTTGATTTTAGCAATAAAAATCGGTTGCTCATATTTTGCTTGTTTTGTTGCTGTGCAAGCACAGCTCCCCAGGAATAATTTCACGTGCTGCACTTGGAAGGGATGAGGCTTTCAAAACCATCAGCTTAGCAAACGTCTTTCTAACCTCATGAAAGTACTGCCATTTACTGGCTTCTCAAAAAGAAGCTCACTTTATTTCTTAACTTTTTATTACTGTTTATGTTCTGTTTATACAGAAATCATTCCTATTAAAGTAAAAAAAAAAAAAAAAAACAAATCTCTCTCTTCACAATTATCATCTCGGTGCCTTTTGGAAGGGAGAGTTTCCACCTCTTGGTTGTGTAGATCATTTTTTTTGAGAATGAGATTTATATGCAACTGTAAAAGCAAAAAACAAAATGAAAAACACACAAAAAACCCCACCACAACAGTGGTTTTGTGCTTGCCTGATTGTTTCCAATCTTGCTTTGGGTTATGTGAAGGTCTCACCACAATAATTCTCCTGGAGTGGTTGAGAAAATTCATCTCTGAAATCAACTTGATATGTAAGATTATACAACTTGGCTGCAAAGTTTGGAGGGGGACTAGATTATGCATCGATTTGCTTCTGCTGGAAAACAGATTTTTGTCAAAAATAATTTATAATCTACAGTGAAATCTTCTTTGCAGTAATTGTTAAATCCTTCTACAGCAGAAAATTTCCAGATTAAGAAAATAGCTGAATCAACTTTGCTTTTCAAAAAACAGATTGCAGAATCAAAGGAGAAGTGGAACAGAAACATCTATTTTCTTACTTAATTAAAAGCACAAGTATATGTTGTTTTACTTCAATATTTTCCTTGGAGGGTTAGAAAATAAATATAATAGCGATGTAATAAAATGTATTAGAACAACATCACCAGGATTCCTGACATGGTTCTTAAAAAGAAAAATAAAATATTGTGTGTAGAGCTGCATTTATGTAGTGCTTTCTCTCTCTCTCTTTTTTTTTTTTTTTTTTTTTTTTTTTTTTTTTTGTTATGGTCATTTATTTTGAGAGAGAGGAGGGTTATTTGTGTGGTTATGGCTTCTTACCAGGATTATGGTTTCTCATAAGATGGTATTGCTCCCTCACACACAGCTCTGGGTGACTTCAAGAGGTTTTCATATAACTTTGAATTTCATAGTGGGGGGGGCAGGGGAAACTCAAATAGAAAAATAGAAAACTTGAGATGACAACTTTTTTTTTTTTCCTCCTTCCAGCCCCCAGCTCCTGTTCACATCTGTTTATAGCCACTTCCAGGGATGATAACTTCTTTGAAAGGGTTGCAATTTGAGTGTTTTTATATACCCCAGGTGTATTGCACCTATATAATTCTTATTACCATATAACTCTTCCTAACTATAAAACTCCTTTAGGGAACATAATGTTCTTTGCACTAACTCAGGAGGTAGGAGCCAGGAGGCAGGATCTGGGGCACCTCTTGTAGGGCACTGCACATGTCCACATCCTTTATCCTGGAATGAAACAGGCCCAAGAGTCCTTTTATTCTTCTTAATGGCCAAATAAATTATAAAAACATTTCTTCACAGGAGTGGCTCTGGAGATAAGAAATGTTTATATGGATTCAACAGGAGAGAATTTAATTTCAGTAAGTGTTATCTCTAACTTTGCTATTGTGCACCTGATGCCTTCTCAAGCTCAGCTTCGAAGGAAACAGCATAACCCCATTACTGGGGATGGAAAACCAATAGCAAGAGATGAGAGACTGAAAGCTCATTGCACAGATTAATATTTATAGCTGCATTGTGAGCATCTATTTTCATTTCTATTACACTAGAAGATATGATAACAACACTAAAGGAAATTACTTTATGAATTTAACACCCATATATTTTCTGTACTGATTTCATTCATCTACGTTTGATGGCATTTTATGTGAATAGTAAACTCTGTTCTATCATCATTCTTAGTCCAGCTAATAATAATCATTATTGTTATTGTAATTAATTGCCAATTGCCTCCTAAAATATCTTCTACAGAAACAACCAGAAGAAAGATATTGGTCTATTCCTGTTGTTAGTGTACTTAGAAATTGCTTAAGTAGTCACATTGCCTAAGATCTTGTGCTAAGGACTTCCTACAGCTAAAATGTGTCTCTGACACACTTAATGGCATTCTGCTCAGCACTGAACTGATGAGATTACATTCAAATTAGGAACTTTTGGTCTTTTTGAAATAAGCACATAGAAAGCCTGCCTCAATTGCCTTGAAAACCTCTTGAAACTGTTCCAGAAGGGAACAGAGGACTTGGCTGTAACGAAACAGAAGCTGATTCTGTGAGCATCAGGCAGCTTTTGGTGGGTCTATCCAGCTCCCAAACTGTTTGGTGGGAAGCAGAGCACACAGAAAATGAAGACACACAGAGACATGATGTGATGCCATTGGCCTTCTTGGCCACCTGGGCACACTGCTGGCTCATGTTCAGTTTCTTGTTAATGCAGACTCCCAGGTCCCTTTCTGCCTGGCTGCTCTCAGCCACTCTGTGCCCAGCCTGGAGCTCCCCATGGGGTTGTTGTGGCCAAAGTGCAGGACCCGGCACTTGGCCTTGTTGAACCTCATCCCGTTGGAATCGGCCCAGCTCTCCAGTCTGTCCAGGTCCCTCTGCAGAACCCTCCTGCCTGTATCAGAAACAGCGTCACCAGCAGGTCCAGGGAGGTGATTCTTCCCCTGTACTCAGCGCTGGTGAGGCCACACCTCGAGTACTGTGTCCAGTTCTGGGCCCCTCAGTTTAAGAAGGATGTAGAGGTCCTGGAACAGGTCCAAAGGAGGGCAACCAGGCTGGTGAAGGGACTCGAGCACAGGCCCTATGAGGAGAGGCTGAGAGAGCTGGGGCTGTTCAGCCTGAAGAAGAGGAGACTCAGGGGAGACCTCATTGCTGTCTACAACTACCTGAAAGGAGGCTGTAGCGAGGTGGGAGCTGGACTCTTTTCACAGACGACCTTCAACAAGACAAGAGGACACAGTCTTAGGTTGTGCCAGGGGAGGTTTAGGTTAGATATTAGAAAGAATTTCTTCATGGAGAGGGTGATTAGACTATGGAATGGACTGCCCAGTGAGGTGGTAGATTCTCCGTCCCTGGAGACATTTAAAAAAAGACTGGATGTGGCACTCAGTGCCATGGTCTAGCAACTGCTCCGGTGGGTCAAGGGTTGGACTTGATGATCTCTGAGGTCCCTTCCAACCCGGCTAATTCTATGATTCTATGATGCCTGAAACTTAACTTGGTCCATCTGGGATGCACTGGGGTATCAGACAACCTCCTAGAGTGGACACAAACCACACAGGACCAATGGGAGCCCCATGTCCTTCTGTCTAAAGGGACGCTCAGGCCACCCAAAGTAGCACCTGGTCTCTCCTTTAAAGTCACTGGGCCCTCCCTTCAAAGAGCTCTCTTTGATCAAAGTCTCCTTAGCACACACCACAGCCAGGCCCATCCCTCTCCCATGAAGGTGGGTCTGGAAAGCAGAACAACCTTCTACAACACGCAAAGTTTGGGTCTCCCAATGCCCAAAATGCCAATTTAGCTGCAGGTCCTGCAGAAGCTCCAGTTGTAACCTGATGTCTCCTGGAGCACAGGGGGAGCAAATACTTGGAGCTGGTGGTCTCACTGCCAAGAAAACCAAGTCTTGAAAGTAGCAGGTAGAGGTCAGAATAAAGAGATTTTGAATGCAATATGTGAAGAAGCAGAAGAGGTGGGCTCTGATTATTGGCTGGCTGCCAGCAGATTGGGCTGGGCAACCAAAATAAGGTGGCAGACAGGGACAGGGTCTGGGTTTCCCTGGAAGGCGGCACCAAGCTCACCATGGCACAGCTCTATTTCTCTGTCCAAGAGAACCACTGGTTACCACCCCAGCACACAGGAGAACTGTCACTGCCCAGGACAGGTCCCACTGTGCCAGTGTCTCCTTTTTCCACTGGTTCTTCAGCCAACAACCAGTCCCACCACCCTCCCCATCTTGCTTGGCTTTCAGGGCACCACAGAAATCCCCCTTTTCTCTTCCAGCCTCAGCCATGACCTTTCTCAGCTTGTTTTTCTCTCACCTCAGCTGGTGTGTGCTCTAACATACAATCATATTTTAGACATGGTTTTGGAGAGACTAAATTACCAGTACTTCTCCTTCCAGGAACACACAGAACTGTGGTATTTACAGCCCCATTTCTTGAGGTGCCATGCAGATGGGTTTGAAGAGACAGCCCCTTCCCTGAGCTGGATACAGATGAAGTAAGCAAAGAAAGGCCCAGGAAATATATTGTATAGTTACTCAGCAGCAAAGCACGGGGGAAAAAATAATGCCAGCCCCAAGCTCAGTGTTCTGCCCAGGCAATTTTACCATTCCTGCCTTTTAATATATTTAACTTTCCCTTTAGCTGGCATTTTGTTGAGGTAAAAAAAAACCAAACAAATACAACTTTATGGTCCACAGCATCAACGGTACTAAAATATGACAATTAATCACTGTCAGCCACCAAATTTCCACTGAGTTCAAGCATTTAAGTTGCAATTAGCAGGCACAATATTTCAGGATATCAGTTTAGTGAAAACATTGAAACACTGAACCGAATTTGATCTATGACACTGGCAGAGATGCAGCCAGCACATTACCATACAGCTGTATTCATCATCATTTATCCAGTCCCCATCAAACACTGCTGTGTGCACCAGGCCATGAAGGAAAAGTCTCTAAGTGATCCTTGAAGCTGCAGTGCTGATGGTTCAAGCCCAGTTTGCCTGGCAAATTTTACTCTCCTGTTTCACACATGCACAGCCAGTAAGGTTCCTAAGATCAAGCACTTTAGGACCAAAAAGATCAAGTTTTGCAGTTCCAGGCTCCAGGAGTGCCAGACCAGCTGTAAGTTCAGCTCCTAGAGCAACAGCAACCAGCTCCAAAGCAAGGCAAGGCTCACCCACAGCTTTCTTACAGGTGAGACACTGCTCTGCTATCTACACCATTCCTCAGTAGCAGGACCAACAGCCAATAAACAGAAAAAAAAAGGGGGGAAAGAAGTACCTTTAGCTGGCAGCAAGCACTCCTTCTTTCTCTTTTGTTCCTGCAAGACCAACGTAGCAGTCGAGAGAGAGGCTGCTCCAGTACAGAGGGGATATCTGGGAGGTGTTACTGGTGATAGAACAACAGCTGAGGACCCTTAAATCATCAAATCAGAGCTCCTTCAGGATCAGCTTCAGGTGCAGCTGAAAAACTGGAACAGGTGGAGCAGATGGGGCTAAAACTGATTATTGAGATGCAAACCTTGCAGTGTCACCACTAACAAGAAGGGGTAAGGGGAGCTCAACTCTGAGCTCCTCCTGAGTCTTCCTATCTGCACCCCACAGATTGCCAAGGTGTGGAACTCCCCATCTGCTCCTCTGGGCTTTTATTCAGCATCACCACCAACTTCATACATAGCTCAGATCAAGTCATCAGAGAGGAATAAAAGCAACCTGGCACATCTTGCTATGGCACTGGTGTCACCCTGTCTGTCTTAGCCCATACTGGACTCTTCCAGCCTGAAAGGTACTACTGGAATTATAGATGCTGTACTCTTGGCATGGAACCCATAAAAAGAGAACTATAAATGGACCATTCTGGCAAAAGAGCATTGAAAAGAAGCATTTCACCCTCTCCCTGAAAAGAAAATAAAATAATAAAATAATAAAAATAATAAATAAAATAGTAAAAAACACCAAAATCCCCAAACTAGATGGTTGAAAGTAGAGAAACAGAAAGGCAAGTCAAAGAAAAAAAACCACCAAAAGTATTAGGACCATTTTGTTGTCTGGCAATCACTGATAAATAACAGAGTTAAAGAAGAAGAAAAATTAATCCCAAAGCAGTCATGGGGATGTGCCCAGAGAGACTAAAGCATTGCTTACAAATAAGCTGCCCGTAAAGGCACAAAGATGCATAGCACAGAGCAGATCCTGTGAGGCATTTATTCCCTTCATCTTCCCAACCTCCTGGGCTTCCACACAACTTCTGATCCTTCCTGCTCCTCTGTCCATGGGATCTGAGCAAGGTCCTGGACCAGAGGCAAAGCCAAGACTGCTGGGTCTCTCTTACCCCCATGATTCAGCCCAAAGAGGCAGCATTTCACTGCTTCTTGCTTGGTCAACCCACTGGGGCTGGCCAGCCAACCACCACTGTCATCCTCCATCCACCTGCACCCACCTTCTGGAATGGAAAAGAGATTTTGAAGCCAAACAGTTCATTCTGACATATGGTGGTCAAGAGATTTGCCTCTCACGTGCTCCTGCACCCAGCCTGCCTGGTACCCACCAGCACCTCTGAGCTGGGCCCTTCCCTGAGCCATCTGCACTGTGACATCTTCACGGAGTTGATATGGATGACCCCAAGCTTTCAAAGCATTGGATTCCCTACCCAAGTTGCTACATGTGGCCAAAATGACCTATTTGCCCCACTTGTCTGGATTTAAAGGTCTTGTGAACAGGCTGCACAGAGGCAGTTTCTGGCTTGGCAAGTGCATCTTCTTCACAATGGAATTTCTTAGCTGATGGTTCTTATGATGATTCATGAGCTTTCAAGAGCCAAAGTCAAATCACATCACTGGGTTATTTTTGTATTATTATTCATGAAGCCCATTCAAGGCTCAACTCAAAGGGTATCTGTAAACAGCTGGTGAAGAGCTGGAACCCCTACAGTAATAAATGAATCATTTCTCAATGGAGAACAAAAAACTTACCACATCAGCAAGAGGACTGCACATGACAGAGCATTGAAAGATGAAATGGGATTAAGGGAATGGAAATATAAGGAAATCATAAGGGAAGCAGAGAGAGCAAAGCCTCTGGGTAGAAAGAGCCTCAGATGGAGTTGTGCACTGAATTGTTCCTATGAAGTTCTTCAGAAGTTCCAGAACTTCAGAATGAGAGAAAATAATGTGGTTTACAAAGCTCCTTTGCACCTCCCTCCTGTCTGAGCTGGCTTCAGAGACCGAGTGGTCAGGTGCAGAAGAGGTGGTGCAGGGAGTCTCAAAGGCAAACAGGTCTTGTAAATATATTGTAAGTATATTTATAGGTCTTGCAAGTACATATACATGTGTAGGGTTAACTTGTCCAGTCAGGACATTATTTTCTAGAAGGTTCTTGGCTCAGAGAAGACTGGATGGCAGATGGGGCAAGTTTCCTTGTGAAGGTCAGTCTACCAGCCTAGTACCATGGTTCTCCAAAGAGAGGAAGGATCCACACAGGAATGTTCAAAGCACTCATGTAAAGGAATATTTTTATTTTCTTGCTGCACCGTCAGTAATGAGAGTTTGATCCTCAAGGACACAAATTCCTCTTGCACTGGGCAATCTCAGCCTTTCCTATGCCTCCTGCCTGATGTTTGGTTAGAAAAGTACAAAGCTTTGTGTGAGCTAAATCTGAGCCAGGCTACATCAGTGTCCATGCAGGCAGTAACTGCTCTCCAGGGCTCCCCAAATCAGAGCCAGGCAATCACCTGTCTGATAGGCAGTCCTCACAGTATCAAGGATGAAGGCAGACAACCTTCACAGTCAGCAGGCACACACTGCTTCTCACAGAAGGAAAGGTTTCTTTTCAGGACAGACCAAAGCTTGCTAACTTAGAAGCTGAGGCACAAAGGTTCATCAGCCTCTCAGCAGAGCTCAGCTGGATGTAGTTCAGCCAAACTTAAAATAATGAGGTGGTAAAACTGCCACTGCCTCCTAGCCTGTTAAAATATATTCTTCCCCACCTCAAAAAGAATGTCCCCACTGTGTCAACCTTTGCAGCTGGTTCCTTCCACTCCAGCTATGCCCAACCCCAACATTTTCTAGAATCATGGAATCATTTTGGTTTGAAAAGACATTGAAGATCATTAAGTCCAACTGTTAGCCCAGCACTGCCAAGTTCACCACTAAACCATGTTCCCAAGCACCACATCTACATGGCTTTTAAATACACCTCCAGGAATGGTGACCCGATCACTGCCTTGGGCCTGACAGTGGTGACAACCCTTCCAGTAAAGAAATAATTCCTAATTTCTTCCACCTCTCCTATTGTCCCCTTCACACATGATAACTGCATTTGGACACATGCTCCCTGCTTATATATTCAGGCCAAAGAAAACATTGGTATTTTGTTGTTCTTAAAAGCATCATTTCCTTTAATTCACTGTGCTTTTCTCAAGAAAATCTCCTGCCTGAAGCTTTTCCAGGTGCTTCTGTATGTGCTCAGGGGTGTCTGCTTTCATCACTTCAAAATGTGTTTCATCAGGAGGGTTTTGCTCTAGTGTGAGCAGGAAATCCTGAGCCCTAGACACCCTTCACTGCTCCATCATTTCTTTCACCAGAGGCTTTTTCAGAAAGATGATTATTTCATTTCCCTTCTCTGAGCTCTCTGCTTTCTCCAGTGAGGTGATCAATGTCCCACTGACCTCATGGGATGGCTCTCAAGTTGACACAACCCCAGCTGGGATACTTGCAAATCTGTTCTTATGATGATCAACCACTTTGTTTGCTTTGAGCCCTTTGTTGCCCAATAAGCAGAGGTGTTTTTTTTTCACAGAGCTGCCCAAAATGATGACAGAGGTTTTTCCCCTGTATGGTGGCTGCTGCTGTAAGGCCCCTTGCTCCATCTGGGTATCTGTGATGGCTCAGTCCTGAGCAGGTAGCCCAGCAGAACAGGAGCCAGCTCTATGAATGCAGCATTATTAAATTAAACACCTCAACTCTTTTGTAATGACCATGGATGTAATCCTTCATGATTACCTCGAAGTGGCACATCTCCCATCCAAATGATTAATCTTGTGCAAGGACTGCCAGGAACACATCAAAGTAAGGAGGGATAAAAGAAGAAAAAGATAACTAAAAGGAAAGGCAATACAGAAGAACTGCTGCACAATCTTTGTCTCCCTGCCTCTCTTATTTTTCCTCTCAGAGTTATAAATAAGGCCCAAAACATGCAGGTTGCTTACAGACAATGCTGAGATAGCTTGCAACAGCAAAAGGCATGAAGAGCACCCCAGAAGGTGGAGGGGAGGAGTGAAGGACCCTTAGGGACTGCTATGGTTTGTGCTACTTCCCATATCTCTTCAGTTTGGCTTCTGGTCCCTCTTTTCTCATGTCCCACTGGAGAGTCAGAACACGAATCACGTCCTCACATTTCCAGTTGCAGTGTCCAATCTCCACCCACCTGTCCTTGCATCACTACTGTCACTTCAGAAGTTCTCTCCCTTCCTTTTCCATCCCTCTCAATGATCTCCAAACTTGGACCAATGATCCATAGCCAAGACCAGGGCTCTTGTCACGGGCAACCACTCACCACCACCCTCCCACCTGGAACAGGAAAACTCTGTGGACATTGCTGCATCAATGATTCTGCAGGGTTTGTGCTCTGCACCAGCAGGCTGGGAATGCTCTGGACCAGCATTTTGAGAGCTTTTCCCCAGATGACAGCACCCAAACATCACATCCTCTCTCAAAAAACTGCTGTTCCAAAGAGAACTCTGGGCCATCTTGCAGGCAATACACAGGAGATTCCAGCTCTTCACCAGCTGTTTACAGATACCCTTTGAGTTGAGCCTTGAATGGGCTTCATGAATAATAAAAAGGAGATTTCCTGCAGCCACTCTCTGCGTTTTCAGTTTAATGTCATCTCCTTTGGAGCATGGTAAGGACAGGACACAGAAGTGGGCACTGATGGGTAACTGGATGGCCACTGCTTGTGATGGATTTTTCCATGGTTTTGGATGAGTTCATCTTTCTCTTCTTTGGGAGAGCAAGCATCAGTGGTCTCTCTCCTGTGGTGGATAAGGCCTTTGCATTGCCCTCTAGTTGATGCTGGCTTCAGGCCCTTTGGTGTTAAAATTTCCATTCCTCAATCCCATGCTGCTCTTCAAAAAGATTTTATGGCTACACCCATCTCCAGAGTACACAACTCAGTTGCCCCAGTTTGTGTTTCTGAGCTCCTAGGCTGCAGGCAAGTCAGTTTTTCAAGCTTATATCCACAGCCCTGGGGTAAGAGCTACCAGACTGCCACCTCCAATGAAGGCCATTGCAATAGGCTAGCAACCTCACAGGAACACTTGCCTCCTGGAGCTGGGCATTTAAGGAGCAGAATTAAATGACAAGGCACACACTGAGAACTTGAGAGATTGCAGCACAGCTTTTGGTTCAAACTGACTTCCTTTAATCCAAACTGTCTTCAAACTTCTGCATGATTGACCTTCAGGTGATCCTTATAGTCAAGAGAAATGAAACAAATCCCAGTTCATTACAACTCTCCTCTGAAAAAAAAATAGTTTCAAGCTGTAAATCCCAGCACACAGACTCGAGCAACATAAAAACAATCTATCCAGGAGAAGATGTTCTCCCCATCCTGCTAGCATTATTCACACATTAAATCAGAACTGACAACACAATCTTTTCAGCTGAGCTGTTTTCATTCTTCTTTGTTTTTATCAAGATGAAATAATTCCCCTTTTTAACAACTTCCAAATGTTCATACTGATGCATTACTGAAGTGACAGCACGGATTTCCAAGAGAAAGATGTGCTTGACTTTTTTTTTTTTTCAAAGCAGTAAATAGACAGGATGCTAATGAATTGGAGAAGTATTAAAAATTTGTTTTGCGAAAGGAAATGTTTTAAACTATATAAACCATTGCAACAGCTACTGATTGCATTTCCACCACAACAAGGCAGGCAGGGGCTGATTTATGACAGCAGCCCACCCTAACTATCTAACCAGATTTAATATAGTTGCCATCCCATGACACAATGATGTATATTTTTGTGGCAATCTAGAAAATAATTTGCAAGGAGTAACAGTTCATTCTTCAGCCATCAGCCATAAAGCTGTCAGGGGAGGATCTACAGTGCTGCCTGTGGGACAGTGATGTAGCGAGGAGGGCTGCAAAACCTCATGGGCTGGGGATAGGATGGGGGAATCTCAAATTTATGGATGTGTGCATTTTCAAGGGGCTGTTTTACTGGTTTTATTTTAACCAGAGAGCAAAGTCTCCGTAAGAATAATCAGTGTTTACCAAACCTTTTTTTTCATTGTCTGACACTGAAATCCAAATGGGACCTCACAGTGTGAGTTGACAATGTAGTATTTAGTTGATTGGAGATAGCCAGGAAACAGCTTTCCCTCTGGGAATCCTGAAGCAAAGGAGAGAAGAAGGTAGAAGGTAGAAGGTAGAAGGAAAGAAGAAAGAAAGAAGAAAGAAAGAAAGAAGAAAGAAAGAAGAAAGAAAGAAGAAAGAAAGAAGAAAGAAAGAAGAAAGAAAGAAGAAAGAAAGAAGAAAGAAAGAAGAAAGAAAGAAGAAAGAAGGAAGAAAGAAGGAAGAAAGAAGGAAGAAAGAAGGAAGAAAGAAGGAAGAAAGAAAGAAGAAAGAAAGAAGAAAGAAAGAAGAAAGAAGAAAGAAAGAAGAAAGAAAGAAGAAAGAAGAAAGAAAGAAGAAAGAAGAAAGAAGAAAGAAGAAAGAAGAAAGAAGAAGAAAGAAAGAAGAAAGAAAGAAAGAAGAAAGAAAGAAGAAAGAAAGAAGAAAGAAAGAAGAAAGAAAGAAGAAAGAAAGAAGAAAGAAAGAAGAAAGAAAGAAGAAAGAAAGAAGAAAGAAAGAAGAAAGAAAGAAGAAAGAAAGAAGAAAGAAGAAAGAAAGAAGAAAGAAAGAAAGAAGAAAGAAGAAGAAGGAAGGAAGAAGGAAGAAAGAAGGAAGAAAGAAGGAAGAAAGAAGGAAGAAAGAAGGAAGAAAGAAGGAAGAAAGAAGGAAGAAAGAAGGAAGAAAGAAGGTAGAAAAGAAGGAAGAAAGAAGGAAGAAAGAAGGAAGAAAGAAGGAAGAAAGAAGGAAGAAGAAAGAAGAAAGAAAGAAGAAAGAAAGAAGAAAGAAAAGAAGAAAGAAAGAAGAAAGAAAAGAAAGAAAGAAGAAAGAAAGAAGAAAGAAGAAAGAAAAGAAGAAAGAAAGAAGAAAGAAAAGAAGAAAGAAAGAAGAAAGAAAGAAAGAAGAAAGAAAGAAAGAAGAAAGTTTCTGTCCACTTTTCCTTCTTCACTTGAAACATTCCAGTTTTAGGTCAAGCTGAGCAAAACTCTAATAGCAAATACTGAAGTCATTGGGAAAATGATTCTTCCAGCCTGAAAAGCTTTACGAGGTTTCTTTGAGGATTTTTGCCTGGAGAGGCCCCAAAAACTGATGGAGGAAGAAACAGTGCTTAGGTCAAACCCAGGGGAGTTAAGTGGCAAGATGGACGTCGCCACATCCCAATGGACGTGATTAACAAAATAACAGCTATGGCCCCACCAACTACTAAAAAGGAAACTCAGTCCTTCTTAGGAACTGTTGGTTTCTGGAGGATGCATATTCCTCTTTATAATCAGATTGTGAAACCTCTCTATGAGGTTACCCGGAAGAAGAAAGACTTTAAATGGGGTTCAGAACAACAAGCTGCTTTTGAGAGTATTAAACAGGAGACTGTGCAGGCAATGGCCCTTGGACCAATTCGAACAGGGCCAGACATTAAGAATGTTCTTTACACCAGAGATGGAGGTGATGGTCCTACATGGTGCCTCTGGCAGAAAGCTCCAGGAGAGACTCGAGGCCGACCAGCTACTAGATGGTTCGATTAGTCTTTCGCCCCTAGACCCGGGTCGGACGACCGATTTGCACGTCAGGACCGCTACGGACCTCCACCAGAGTTTCCTCTGGCTTCGCCCTGCCCAGGCATAGTTCACCATCTTTCGGGTCCTAGCACGGGCGCTCACGCTCCACCTCCCCGGCCGGGCAGCGAGGGCGAGACGGGCCGGTGGTGCGCCCGGGGCTTCTCGCGAGCGACGCGCCCCGGGATCCCACCTCGGCCGGCGCGCGCCGGCCCTCACCTTCATTGCGCCACAGGCTTTCGGGACGAGCCCCTGACTCGCGCACGTGCTAGACTCCTTGGTCCGTGTTGACTGCTCCATGTCAGTCAACACAGAACAACCTCAGAGAAGGGACTCAAACACTTGGGTGAAGGTGGCTGACAGACAAGGCTTGGGCACCCCGTGCTTCCTGAGTGACAGCAGAGCTGGATCACTGCCACTGCCAAGGGCTTCATGGGACAGGTCCACAGCATCCCCTCAGGTGGGTTTGCTAGAGAGGATTTTGCCAGGGGAACAGAGCCAAAGAGATAAGGGCAAGGCAAGAGTACAGCTTTGGTGCTAAAGGAACTCACGTTCACAGGCTGCTGTGGCACAAAAAAATTGTGGAGATGTCCTTTTTGGTTTTGCAGATCCTGCCACCACCTTCATTTTTGGGTGGACAGGGTACTAAGGAAGATCCCAGGATAAGAGGGCTGTCTTCTGCCCAGTCATCACTAAATTCTGCATGGAAAAGAATTTCTACCTATTTATCATAAGCAGAGCTAATGAATATCTCAACAAGCATTTATTTTCTGTGCTTCAACCTAGACTGTGTTATACAGGTAAGCAGTAAACAGAGACCTCCCTTCCTCTCCTCTGCTGCCAGCCCTCTGTGTCTCTGAGGTTAACACCCCCATTTCAGCAAGGTTTGGGGGTTTTCTTTCCTTCTAGCACACTATTACATCATCCCATTTGGGGTACCCGAAAGAAAAATTAAAAAAAAAAAAAATTAAAAAAATCCTAAAATTAACCACAGAACACAGCCTTTACTGGAAACAAGCTGAGCATACTTTCTTTAGTTGACTAATTCTTGTTTATTTTTGTAAAGGCCGCTGCTATAAAATTCACAATCCAATTACAATTTCCAGGCTGAAGAATGGCTTCTAATTATATTGTTTTCCATCACTGCTACAATCATTGCAAGAAAGAGTGGATTAATGCTGTGTGATTTCATCCCCTGTACAAGAATCAGATCTCAACGTTCTCAAATGATTTATGAAAGACACATTAAATAAACTATTAATAGTGTTTTTGCAACAGAAATGGGCTGTACCATAAACAGGACAAACTGAAAAATAGGATTTGCTGCCACGTTCCACTGCATCAGAAATGAGGCTCACACGTTGCATACTGAGTATCAACAGAACAGACCTGAAATTGGAAGGAAAACTCTGGTGACCTTTTAAATGAGTGGGTGGGTTTCAGGAGAGCTGTCTTGGTGTCTGGCCTGGCAGAAACCTTAAACACAGCTTTGGGCAAGTGATTTGGAGCACATCTCCTAATTGGGCTGACATAGTTGTCCTACTGGTGTAGCTGTCTCCACGTAGGTGTGAACGTGTGTGCCTTGGGTGTAGAAGTTTATTTTAACCAGCATAGATCAATGACCAAATGTGAATCAAGGATCAGATGTGTCTACATGACTGTTTCAGAAGTACTGCTGTCCTTGTCTTGCTCCTCATCCACATTCCCCCAATTCTGCCATGTGTGCAACCAGTGGGAAATAGCTATGGATTTGCCTCAGACTTCATGTTTCATTACAAGGCAGAACCAGAGCCTAGACTGGCATCTATGAAGCTTTGGCTGGATTTATTCCCAGTCTATGTTGTGGGAAACAAAAAGAAAAAAAAAAACAAAAAAACCTGTGCCTGTCTTGAACAAACGAAAAAGCTGCCTACAGAAAGATAAATAAAATAGATCCAGTTGGAGGCTAAATCTCTTGCAGCTAGAGCCAGTTAATAGCAAGACTTGCAGTCTGAAAGCAGAACAAGGAAGCAGATGATGACCTCAAGCAAGACACAGTCCTCCAGGCTGTGAATCCTCCAGATTCACATTTTTACATGCAGGTGCATGGACACATCTGTCTCCACATACACAGCAAGACCCCTTGCAGCCTCTTCTATTCAAGGGCTGACATCAAAGACCCTGAACCAAACCATTCTCATCCTACAGCTGTGAGGAACAGGACTGACCCAGCCCCTAATGTCACTGCTCGCCCATTGCCCTGGGTACATTCAGGGTCATTTTCTTCCAAGAAGCTTCATCTCCTACTTCTCCCTAGGCACTCAGCAGTTGGTGACTGTTTCCTACAGCTTCTTTTATTATGCACAGGTTGGTTTTGGTGGGTTTTTTTCTGCTCTAAATTTAAAAAAAAAAAATATCATAGGGGTCTGACGATTCATTTATCTCCTCTGTAACAGCCCTTGCTCTTTACTCCTTCTTCTATCCAGCTATGGGCAACTGAGTAAGAAAAATCAGAGTTTTTAAGACCTTGAAAAGAAAGAGTCAAAAGAAAGAGTTCATTTCAACATGAAGATAGGTATTTCTCTAAGGCAGGTCCCATTTGACTACAAAAGCCACACAGCAAAGAAAAACACCATGAAATTTCAGCATCATGAGTGTACTGAGAACACAGGGAAGAAAACCAGCCAGGTTCTTTACCACCTCTCTCCAACTCATATAGAAGGATATGATCACAAATCAATACAATGTCCAGAGAGAATAAAGCAGTACTGTTTTGTTTTCATCTTCTATTTCTTCAGCACATTTTGAGCCCCTGCTTTCAAAACAGGAACCAAAATCATGGTTTAGTGTCAAAACCTGCCACCTAGGGAGCAAAACCACAAACAGATTTAGAGGCTTGTTTGTTTGGTTTGGTTTTTTGGTTTTTTTTAAAGCAACTGTCTCATAAAGTTACAGATGTGCTGAAAACTATAAATTTGCTGTGCTTCCTTTTACAGCAACAAAACAGATTTTAAGAGACCCTTAACTATGTATCTGCACAGCCCAGACATTGTTAGAGGCCATTGTGCACAAACACTGCAGCATCAGGTTTAGCTGTTATAGGGAAAACAAACATTCCTTCTCCCAGCTCTATAAATAAACAGGGTGTGTGTAAACAGAGAGCAATCTCTTTTTCTTTCAAGATCACATCCCTGCTGCAGAAAGCAAGTCAGTTTTTAATGAGATGTTTTGGGTGCTTTGAGCAGCAGTGAGCTGTCTGGGTCTGAGTTTGCTATTGAGCTGTGGATGCTCAGCAGGGCTGGCAAACATCAGGATGAAGACACCACGGGCCTGAAAACCCAGACTGGAATCACCAAAAAAAAAAAAACCCAAACCCAAACCACAACCCCACTGCACTTCTGAGAAAGTTTCCTGAGGTTCTTAAACAGAGCAAAACTCTCCAATTTCCATTTCTAGGGAAATATCCTGTTTGCATCTCAAATCCATATGGAACAAGCTGCTGAGTCCCTGTTTGAAACTAAAAGTGTTTCTGAGTCAAGTTTTCCAATTGTAAACCTTGATTTACATCAATTCCTGGCATAACCCTAAACCAGAGATGAGGAAAGGGGATATGAAGTGAATCATATGAAGGGGATCCAAAAATCCCCATGCTAGAATCTCACCTCAGAGCATCTTTTTAAGTACAGAGATAAACTTAGCACTGCCTTACCCCAAAGAAAATATTACATTAAAGGAAAACATTCAGCACTTCCAGGCATGGGGCAGCTACAGCTCCTCTGGGCAACGTGGGCCAGTGTCACCCCCACAGGGAATAATTTCTTCCCAACATCCAACCTAAATAGAACCTCTTCCCAGTTAAAGCCATTACCCCCTTCATCTATCACTCCATGCCCTTGTCCCAAGTCCCTCCACAGTTTCCTGGAGCCCCTCCAGGCACTGGAAGGTGCTCTAAGGTCTCCCTGCAGCCTTCTCTCCTCCAGGTTGAACAACCCCAACTATCTCAGCTTGTCAATACTCAACAGTGCTTTCAGATGTCCAGTGACAGAGTGTCAGGTTCATTTCAGGAAACCATACTCAGGTGAACAATACAGCACCTGGTCTGAGTCCTAAGGCCTGTGTTGTTTGACTGATACTGGACTATGTATGAACCATATTAATACCCATTTATTGCAGTGGAGTTATGACCCATCCTTTTATGCATTTCATCAGGGGCTTAGCTCTGCAAATGCCAGCATCAAGATACCTGCTCACTGCTTCCATCAAGAAGAGAAATTCCCCATGCACTGGAGGAAGAAAGCAAGAACAACTTTAAACAAATAACAAGACAAGTTTTCATAACAGCACCTTTATGGAACACCAGGTTAGCTTTAGACAAGTGACAAGGTTACATAAATTTTCAGACTTCTATATAAAGAAAGCAGTCTTGGGTTTAGTCCATCCTGATAGAACTTGAAACACTCATTTATAGGCACAGTGCTATTTCCAAAGTAAAAAAAAAGGGCTTTTTCCATTACAGTGCTGGGAGTGGTTAACAAGAAACGTAACTCATTACATTGTTCTCCAGAGAATACCAACTCTCCTCCATCATGTCCTGATGTTATGAGGATCTCAGAACACACAAGCAATGCAAACCTAGTTAAGATATAAAGAGGAAATTAATTTAACCTAAAGACCAAATAATTTTTATAGCTAGAGACAATTTGTAATATATATATATTTGCACGGAAAATAAGATTCATTTTGGGGAATAAAAATTCCATCTCTCCACACAACAAGCAGAATTCCTTGCCAGTAGAGGGCTGCACTGTGCACAGTGCATCAGCCATGAAAATAAAAAGTCTGGACTTTAGGCATATCCAGCTACATGGACCAAACAAGCAACCCCTTCAGATCCAGCAGCTTTGGTTTCATGGACGGAAACTTTGGCCTACTCTTCACACAAACATTCTTGCCAGCAGCAAACAAGATTGGATTTTTTTAAAAAATACAGCAAAGTGTGATACGTGCATAAAGTCAGTGACCTTAAAGTCAGTGATCCTTAAAAGCATCTCTATAATAAGCAACTTTACCTTAAAATGGGCAGTGCTTAAGTTACAAAAGATTCAGATCTTCAGGCTGATTATTTTATGATGGTTGAAGACATGGCTCTCCTTCAGGAATTCAAAAGATGAATGAAATTTAGTAGTAGATTTATTAATTTGTTGGGATTTACAATGTGGTGGGATCACATCTGAACCCAGAAGACATCAAAACAGGTTTAACCAGGAGGTTTATGGCTTCCCAAGTCAAATTCAAAGACCAGTGTCAGTCATTTGGGCAACTGAAGATTATCAGACAAAAGAGAAGCAGAGGCCAGGTGCTGCACTGATGTTTTGGAGACAGTATTCCAAAGTGTCTTCTCTTACAGCAATTTCCTTTTCTCAAACTCCTGCAAAATGACACAAAAATATTAAAGATGGGAAAAGAAAAAGGTTTCTATTACTATTTCCAATTACTTTGTATTTCTGATTTTTGGAATTAGAAATTAATAAAATGCTAATGTGTGGAGGTAGAGCAAAGGAGAATAAGTACTCTCTCACTTCACATTACCAAAGCACATAAGAAAAACCAACAGCTCTGGACTGCAGCAAATTGCACTGCACTCAGATTACAATGCTGTCAAGGAGCCACTGAAAAACACCAGTTCTGCAGAAAAACCACAGCAGAATCCTTATAGTAAATGACTTAAGCCAGGGAAGCAACAAAGTCAAGATTTTCATTTTAGTAAAGGAAAAAAACACAAGAGAAGAATATGCCTGCAGAGTGTTAAGATGCTACACTATACAAACACCACAGGGGAAAAAAGTACTGAGCACAGCTGAGTTATGCATTTCCTTTAGCTCTGAAGCAGAGCCTGGTTTGGGAAATGAATTAAGAAAAATGCAACTAATCCTATTTCCTATGTAAGTTTTTCAGCTACATGCATTCAACCATAATTCTGATTTATTACTTAAACTAGATAGATTCATAAGCCCAGGCTTTCATTCCTGAAGTACCATACTTTCTAACAATATTTTCATTTTCTAAATTCATTCAGGTTCTTTGCATTCAGAAAACATAATTTAACAAGTTGCTACACTGGAAAGCAAAATGTAATCTCTCCCCTCTCCTGCCACGTTTACTTTTCTATAAAGCCAATATTATATAAAACTATGAGCACATATTAGCTAAATAATGACTGCAGCTTGGTCAGTCAAGAGAACTCTCATGTTGTTCAAGCTCAGAAGAGCAGAACATCTGTGTAAGAGATTTCCTCCCTGTTTGCATTCCCTCAAAAGTAGTTTCTTGCTCTGGAGGAGTACATGTGCAATTTTCTCAGCAACAAACCTTGTAGATGGTGCTTCCTAGCTGAGCAGGAGACATGCTGACCACAACACCAGCACTCTGAAGAGCTGCAATCTTCTCTTTAGCTCCACCCTTTCCCCCAGCAATGATTGCTCCAGCATGACCCATCCTTCTGCCTGGAGGTGCAGTCAGACCAGCTATGAAGGACACGACTGGCTTGGCATTTGGACCCTGAGAAGGAACAACAGGGACTGTGTTACAAAGGGGAGGTTGAGATGAAAACCAGTTCCAAATGAAAAAGCTTTTTTAAATTTTTCTTAATATCAGCTGCCCCAGGCAAAGATATTTAAGAGCTAGGAACCTCAGGCAACATGGAGCCAAGAGTCTGAAGAGTGTAGAATACTTTCTTAGTAAGAATCATATACCAGAAGCAATGACAAACTTTATAAGTGGCTCTGCAGAGAGATGCTTTATTACAAAAATCAGACTGGTCACTACAAATATACACAGGACTAAAAATCTGAAGTTAACATTTCTCTCCAGTTAAATTCAATCTGGATAAAGCTCCTAATTTGAATTCTCTCTCATTAATAAAAGTGTGATTGATTGGTATTTTTTTGTTACAGAATTAGATACTGAACTGAGCTTTCTGGACAAAAGAAAATGCTAACTACCAAGGTGTCTGGAAGCAAACTGTTTAAGACTTACACTATTATTTTCTTTCAAAAATGCTGCTGCATCTTCTTCAGCATTTCCTCCAATTTCCCCAATCAATATGATCCCCTCAGTACGAGGATCCTTCAGGAAGACATCAAGGCAGTCAATAAAATTAGTTCCATTGAAGGGATCACCTCCAATCCCTGAAAAAAAAGTAAATTTAAACCACAAAAATAAAGGCTAACTCAAAGTAATGATATTGAATGCACAATATAAGTTTCAAAGTAAATTTCAACATGAAGAGTATTCCCAAAGGCTCCTATGAGGGACAGTTCTGAAGGCTCTTCCCAAGTCAGTGTGCCAAATTTTTGCTTCAAATACCTCCTGCACAATTTACAGAGAGCTTTGATAACAAAATAATCACCTTTCAAATCATAAACAAAATACTGTGCCTTATGCAGAGGCTTTGTATAAGACACAACAGGACCAAGACCCCAGTTCTAGAATTCTGCAAGAAAAGCAAGTTTACTTCACATACCAAATTAAATGCCTAAGAATGTCCTAACCCTTTTAACCTTAAAACTTCTTGGGGAAATTTGTTTCCAAACTGACATTGTATTTCTTGGCAGTTCTCTGTTCAAAGCTATTTTTTGTTTATTAATCTGATGTGGAACTTATAATAGAGAAGGGTAACACTCTTCATAGAGTATTACTGATTTCTTGACACAATCACCATTCAGCAGTCTTTTGCAAAAAGAAATTAGTCTGGATTTCTTCTTGTGCAACAGGCTGTTTCTGAGGAAACTTACCAATACAGAAAGACTGCCCCAATCCAACTTGTGTTGTCTGATGAACAGCTTCATATGTCAGGGTTCCAGATCTTGACACAATACCTTTAGGAAAGAAACACAACATTTAAGTGCATGACTAGAGGCAGCTGTTGTTATGAAAATCACCTGAATGAACTGAACATGAGATGTCAGGTTTTCCAGCTATCCTTAGCAAAAAATGAAAATTCTTATTAAGATTCTATCTGTATCTTCTTGGTTAGCAGTTTTTGACAGTCAGCTGTCAACAGACTAAAGCTGCCAAGAAAGTCAGTAATATTGGATGAGACAGCATTCCTCATGCTACAGCTTTATCAGGAAAGAAAACTCAAAACAAAAGAGAATACACTTCTTGTCTTGTATGAGAGTAGCTGATGCACTTAACTTGAAAGAGAATTGCAGCTCAGCAGCTTGCTAAAGAATTCTGCATTAAGCACAAGTCCAGTGTGGCCAGGCACACAAGAGATCCTGCAGAGCAGAAATACACTGCACAAATATTATTTTATCACTCTTAAGGCATTTGTTGCTGCAGCTCACTGTTCTACAACACCCATTCAGCACTTGCATTATAGTATTATATAAGAGTACAACCCTAGTTTTAAATTTGATTAGAAGATAATACAGAACCTGGGTCAGGGGCAAAATATTTGCATGTCCTTTTGTTAATTTTTAATGTGACCATTTGTTCATTTCATTCATTTTTTAATTTCCACGATTTCTGTTAATATTACAGGAGTGAACAGTTCAAGGAAAAAGAGACATCTGCTTTCTACTTCAAGCCATCTAACAAGGAACATAGTAAGTGTTTTGCATGAACAGAGATAAAAATACAGCACTAAATAACTCTAGGTTTATCAACTGTTTATACTGTAGGCCAGTGCAGATATCTACTAGCAAAGGTTTATTCTTGCTATTGGCAAAGGGCTTCCTGTTTACTATTAAGATCAGATTGCCTCACAGAAGCCACAGATAAAGGTCCAAAGACTGTGACTATTTTTATACCTTGCATCTCAAGACTATCAAATGATTCTTGGATGCCTCACAGTAATAGCAAGCTGGGGAGCCTATCACCAAAGGTCACAGTGTTGGATGAAGTTGGGAGGACTGCAAAGTTAGTTTTTTTTTTATTCCCTGTTCCTTGGATCACCACTGAAAATGTTTTCAGCAGCAGCTGGACAACTGGATTCAGGATGTAAAACATTCTTTTGCACTTGATATACTTTGCATTCAGATTCAATACCTTGTGACTACAAGACATTTCTTGGAGATATTTAGAAAATTGTAACAGAACTTTGATTTAGAAGGAATCAAATAACAGCAAATCAGTAACAGCAGCATATGCTGCCTCTGATGCTTTGGAAGTTCTATTCAAGAATAAATGTTTATTTTGGAAGAACACCACTACTTTAAAAATAATCAGTAATCTTTTCATGGTTTAATAAGGAAGCAACAGAAGTCAGAAGAGATCTGCATGCAACAGGGTAGGTAACTAACACATGACTATGAACAAGTCCCTCCTTTTCTGACCTAAATTCTCCTGTCTGAGAGTATATTCTTCACTATGGTACAGTTGTCTAAATTATAATGTTATAAACTTGCCTGCAAACTCTTTGCTATAATACTGATTTCACTGGAGGTGTAGGATCCTAGTTCTCAGGAGCCATGCTGTTGGCAGGAATAGGGTTGGAGAGCTTAATGCTCTCAAATCCCAAGATAAATGGAGGTATCCTCAAAGGAAAGCATCAAGTCAATCACTACCTAAGGAAACTTCCAATTACTTTGCCTCAAACTCAGTGCATGCTATGGTAGACTGATTTTGGCCTTCAGGCCTGATAAAGGCAAAGTTCACTTACAAGCTGTTATATACCATGTCAACTGTCTTCAGGGTAGGATGTAGCAACAAATAAGAACACTTAGAGCACCAAACTTTAGTTTTAGACGATGTATAAATATTCAAAAACTCACCAATTCTTCCCTTCTTGTGAATGTGACCAGGCATGATACCAATTTTACATTCTCCAGGCTAAGGAAAGAGTGGGAGAAGTCAGATGGGACATTCAAACCATCACTAAGAATGGTTTAGCCTCAGAGCAAACCCAGAACTCACTTACATTGATGACCCCAGGGCAGTTTGGGCCCACAAGTCGGGTCTTATTCTGCCGGACCAGTCTGTGTTTAACCCGAACCATATCCTGCTGGGGAATCCCTTCAGTAATGCAGACAACTAAGGGCATTTCTGCATCAATTGCTTCATTGATGGCAGCTGCAGCAAATGGAGGAGGTACATATATAACAGTGGCAGAAGCACCAGTCTTTTCTTTGGCCTACAATGGGCATAACAAAAAAAAAAAAAAAAAAAAAGATATCAAGCATCTCGTAGGGTCAAACAGAACATCTGATAATTCCTCATTTAAAATATGTCCATTCACAGCATAAATCAAGTACATGGATAGGTATTAAATTACTATAATCACAGCAAATGTTAAATTCACTGAAGATGGGACACCAACAGTGCCAACTAGGGAACTGAGAACTGTCTGGAAAGGATCTACCCCATGAACACCAGCACAAATACCTTTAGACAACAATTTGCTAAAAATTCATCTTACACACCAGAACCAAACAGAAACCTGCTGCATGCATACAGTGTACCCAGACTTTGTGAGCTTCACAGTGGAACCCAAATTCATGCCTGACCACACTGAATGTTCTCTCTTTTAAAAGGCTTCTAGTTCATTCCTTGCAGAGTCACATCCATGGCTCAAATGGTTGCCCCTTCAGCATGAGCAATGGAGTAAGAAGCCCTTCAGCAGTATTAGATTGCCTGCTCCCCAGTCACTGCTGCAAATTACCTCCTTCACAGAGTTAAACACAGGCAGACCCAGATGAGTTTGTCCCCCTTTCCCTGGAGAAATTCCTCCAACTAAATTGGTGCCATAGTCCAATGCCTGCTGGCTGTGAAAGGTACCCTATGAGAGAGAAAATAAGTGAAGTTAAAAGGCATGTAATAGAAATATGATGAGCCAAAAAAAGTAGATGTTGTAATTCTGAAGGCAATTCATGGCATATAACTGGACAATGAGATGGGGAAATTTCACTCCATACAATCAATTATTTTGGAGAGTGCACCTGTATGCTTTAAATCCATTGAGAACATGCTATGCTTTTTCTTTTAATTCAGAGCACTGTGGCTGCACACTAAGGGATATTTTGTTGTGTGCTGCTAATACACCCCCAGACACATTTTATTTTCTACATCAGATGTCATCTTGGCAGATGACAAGCACTATAATGAAACAGGAATTAGCATTTTCATCCACCACTAGCTGATAGTTGTAGGAAAAGCAGTTTTCTCCACTTGCAAACACATAAGAGTGAATGCAAGAAAATTATTAACTATACCAAAATAAAACCAGAAATTTAATTCACAGGCATTGACATTCAAAGGCATCTGTGAAAGAGGGAGACACACTTCTAAAATAGGAGGGTTTTTTGTAGGTTTTTTTGTATATATACCCTTCTTACAGGTTACTGGTTTTGACCAACTAACTTTCTGAAGTGAAAGGGTGGCAGAAGAAAGAGTTCATACAGGTACCTGTTTCCCTGTAAACCCCTGACAGATAACCTTTGTATTTTTGTTAATATACAGATTTTTTCTTGATGCTGTGTAGGAGCAGTGTCGGACTCCATTCTGCTGCACTAGAGAAAAAAAGAAAAGAGGAGAAACCATTAGTGACTGCTTTGTTAGTCTTGAAGTCAAAAAATGCCCTAGCAAGTAACTGCATATTTATTAATGCCTGTATCAAGAGATAGATCCAGCAGTTCACGTTTTCACAAAGCAGCTCAGAGTTCTAAGCATTCAGGACCTGTTATTCTAAGATATTAAACACCTGTAGTTCACCCTACCTATCACTGTGATTACTCAGCTTGCCAGGAACCAGGGTAGGTATTCCTCATAGTTAATTACAGAATTCCAGTGATAATACACAGCAGAGGGAGCCATCACTTTAACCTCTATTTTAATTTGACACGTCTATGTCCTCTAAAAAATTCTGCAACTCAACAAAGCAGAACTAAAATCCTGCTATCCCAGAGTCTGTTATAGGTGGGTTCTACACTGCACCTTCTGTGAAAGAAGGTGCCCAATCCATACTTGACAATGGGAGATACTGAAGAAGTTGAGGGTCCCTCAACCCAAGTGAAACCTAATGCCCAGTATGACATACAGCAAAGAACTTTTCCAACAGATAGGTCAAGAAGGAAGATTTTTTTTCCTTTTTTTTTTTTCTTTTTTAAGAAAGGAAGCAAAAGCTCTTAAGTGGAAGAAGGGAAAAAATATTCTTCAATATAAATTGCTAAAGTACACAATTTATTGAGGTGCACTATTAACATAAGTTATTAACACAATGTCTATGGGGTAGTAAAAAAGGTGAGAAAATTTAAGATTTACACATTTCTACATTTTCATGTAGAAACATTTCACATTTTCACATTTAAGGTTTACACATTTCTACCACAAAGAATGCATAGGACTCTTCCACGAATTCTTTTGCCAAGGAAATTTCAGTGACAGCTTTTATGCTTTACGTCAAAAAAGTGAGAAGAAAAATCAAATCATGCTAGAAGAAGCCTGCAGACATCAGGGCTATCCCTAGATCTAAGGTAATTATTCTGTTCTTAAGAAGTACCAACAGAAACACAGGACCTCAAGTCTATCCAGCTCCTGCCATTCTTTAAGGAGCTGTGGCAGCACTTCATCTTCAGAGCAACATAAAAAAAATAATCAACTAGATTTTAAAGAGAAATGCACAGACCAGCATGCAGCAAACTTGTCACAAAAGTAGTAAAAGGGTGGATCAGCTTACCAGCCTGCAGGGTTTTAACCTAAACCATACCTTTATCCACAAATACTGTTACAAAACCAAAGAGAAAGACAAAGCAATAATGAATAAAATATATCTGAATCTGAGAGTTATTTAATTATGAGGCTGGCTGTGGAAGGGTAAAGTCTTGCTGTTCAGTGCCACAGCTACAGAAGACAGCACAGCATGGTCTTCATGCTTGGCCAACAGCTGAGCCTTCCCAGATAAAGCTGCATCACTCTGCAGGCTGCACTTGTGCTCCAACACCAAGTCCCTCAAGCACTCAAGTGACAAACAGCCTGGCTCCAGCAGAGAGGACAAAACAAGGAGAGATCCAGCTGACCTGCTGCTTAGAACAGGACATCAGTCTGCTTGATCCCACAGGTACAGTGAAACCCAACTATGGGAAAGCAGAGATGATCCCCCTGGGGAAGGTGTTACAGTCAGGATCTACCACAGCAAAGCCTTGTGGAGATGGTCTGGGCTTCCAAAAGTATGGGAGTGCATGTCCTGAAATCCCTCTCTCTGCTGGGCCTGCAAAGGGAGAGGATAAACAGGCAACACTAATTCAAATCTAAGTTTTAAAGGTATTGTCTGTGCTCCAACACTGACAAACCCACCTACAAAACAAGACAGGGCTGCTTGCCAGGCAGACAGCAGGCACTCAGGAATTTCAGTATTCTGAAAAAAAAATAAATTTGGCAAATAGTCACTCCTTTCTCTACACCTTAAAAGCAATTCTACAGTCCCAGTTCAGCTGTCCATTCCATATCTACTTTCAGATATTTATAACACTGAACAAAAGAAATGCCTTAGAAAGCTTAAGTTTGTCAATTCTCCATTCTGAGAAGACTACATAGATGTATTTTTCAAGGATAAGAAGCTTTTGAACATTTCCCAAGCGACCAAAGTACAAAAAAATAAGCACTGGTAACTAAAAGACAGCTTAAATTCCAAGCTTTGTATGGATTTACTCTTGAAAACTGAATGTTCTTCTAACATTACTGAAGAGCCCTGGTTCAGAGAAAAGACAGCAGGTTCCAAAAAGCCTGGCTTGAGCTGTTTGCTGCAGCCTAGCACAGGCACATGTCTGGGGAGCAATACTTTAAAATAAAAAAAATGTAAATGAATAAATTAAAACCACACTGCACTTTCCAGGCTGGATGAGTCCAAGTTCCTGGGCATTTTTAAGCTGCCATGAAACAGTTCTCTATTTCTGTCCCTGGTGCTGTCTGAAGCAGAGAAGTTTGCCCCAATTATCAGCACTGCAGGAGGGGCATGGGTCAAGACAAGGTTCTGCTGCTTGTGGCACAAACATCAACTCCTGGGTACAAAGAGCAGGCAGTTTAAATAGTTAGGACAGATTTAGGATGAGAAGGAAACAGGTGGAAAATGGAAATGGGAAACCTAAGTTCATAGCAGGTAAGAGTCAGAAATAGAATCCTAGTCTCAGTTTCCACCCAAGACCCTCATTCACTAACCCAGGCTGCTTCACCACTTCCAGTGCCTGGTCAGGATATTTGGTCTTTCACTAGAGAAAATTAGGGTTCCTGAGTGTAAATGCAGGCTGCTTCCAGAGGACAGGAGAAAAAAAAAACCAATAAAAATATTGTACTTCAGCCATGAACCAAGCCAAACTCACTGGTGATGCTATTTTAATGCACACCTATAATTACAGGCCAAGTTGCAAAAGTGATGGCTCCAGATGAAGTCTTAGAGCACAGGGAGAAGTCTTACCAAATTTAAGCATATCAAAAGCACAGTGGAAATGTATTTTGCCAAATCAGAGCTCTAATGCAGCATTACAAGCCTGTGACAGACCTTTAAAACAGTATTCAAACAAGAAATTGGATAATCTTTACCAGGTTATTCTTTCATTTTTGGACCACCCATTTTTTGCAAAGCTTGTGGTTAAAAAACAAAAGTTACACAAATAACAAGATGCATTTATTTTGGCTATCCAGTATTTCAGCTTCTACATAGCTAAAAAGAGACATATTGTGGCAAGAAACTATTTTGGTGGGGACAGCCAAATAGTTGAAAAGTGGAAAGTGCTCAAATACCAAAACCCTGCTGCCCCAGGACACGTCTGAAAAGCAAGATCTAAATTTAGCAACTTAGAAGCCTGTATTTTAAAAATTCAGGTTTTTTAAGACAAATAAACCTTACTAGAAACTAAAGGACAGTTATTCCACCACACACACTGTAGTTACTCCTGCATTTCCAGGAGTACACAGCAGTTCCAGTAACAGGAAAACTTGGCTACATTAACTTCTCAAAAGGCACCTCAAAATCTGCAGCTTCAAGCAGGGTTCTGAACTCACTTGTGTATTAAAATTAACAAGCCTTTCTAGAAAAAGACCTTATCATTTATCATTATCATATTATTATCATTATCATTAAATCTGAAGATGAATTTACATCTTTAAAAGAAAATTGACCAATCTGCAATGTATTTTATGTATAAACTGTTTAGAATGAGGTTTCAGGCACTTCTCAAGCTGCAACTCATCCCAAGCACACATCTCATTTAAAACCTAAGCTCTGTTTGCCCAGCTGACAGGAAAGATACTAAGGGCTAAATCCTTCCTCAAGCTATACAAAGCTGAAAACTTGTTATTTTCAGGACTTCTTGCAAGATTTGCTAGAGCTACAGACAGGAATTCAATCAAAGTGCCTCTCATCTTACCCACATTTATCTCAGACAAAAAAAAAAATTAAATTTGGAAGCTAAGGTAGCACCTCAGGGTGTTCATAAAACCAGCACAATATAAAAGCAAAGTGAAACAGCAGAGATTCATTTCCAGCACAATCTGAGCAGATACCAAGGTTGCCAGAAGACTGAAAAGTACTAATGAAATCCCCCCTTTATTACTCCTTGAAATAGCCAGAGAACTTGGAGATTGAGGAAGACAGTCCTTTTTCCTTTCTGCTAACTATGTAAGGGAAGAAGAAAGTCTTAGAAATCACAGGAGCTCCAATACAAATGAAGAAAACAGAGAATAGTGTAGGGGAAATTCAGGGAAAGATTGAGGTACAGAGAGTGCTATTTAAAATACTATCAATTTTTTTTTTCCAGCACACACCACTTTCCACCAGTTACAAACCTTCAGTTTGTTTCTGAGAAATCCATTCAATATCTTGTACATGTTTAATTTTTATTTTTATGACCATTTTCCTTCTTCTTCCTCTGCCTACAAATTCATAGCCTGAAGGGGCCAGAACAAAAACAGTTCTGGACAGCTTTACCTTACAGAAAAGTATACATGTTTTTCAAAAATTTGGCCAAGACTGAAGTGCTGCAGCAAATTTCAGTTTACTAACTGTAAGCTTGATATTATCAGGTATATTCCCCATGGAGCCTCTCACTCCAGTTCTTTATGAGGTTTTAGTCCTAATTATCAGGCCATGGGTATATATTGGCACACAGAGTTACATTTGGGGAATTCTCTCCCCTCCTCAAACCCATCTACTGAATTCACCCTTCCAGGTAGCAGTTTCACTGGCAGAAGATGATCCTTTCTGACAAAGTAGTTTTCATGCTATTGAGGGATTGCTCAAAATACCTTCCTCTTTTGTTCAAGAGGATTATGTGCTCAGAGGATATTTAGGTATCACTCCCTGGCTTCTCTTGTCTGAGCCTTCCCTTGCCAAACTCCTGTTTATTATGGAAACCCCAGCTTATGAACATGGCAAAGCAGTTGAGGAATTAAGTAAATCAACCAGGCAGTAAAAGATGCAATGACTGCTCCAAACCTACCACAATAAAGCAAAACTGTGACTTATGGGAAATGACATTCAGATAAATTTCAGTCCTCTCAACACACCTCTCTTCCCTAAACCACAACTCACTGCTCACAGATGGATGTTACCAGCTCCAGGGGACCAAAGGAGACAAAAAGAAAAAAGAAAGCTGTCTTCTAAGTTTATGAAGCTGGAACCAAGTGAAGCACCTCACTGCTTCACTTCAGGCCCTGGAGGAAACAAGCATGTTCTTCTCAGCACAAATCAACTACTTCTTGTAAGCCCACAAACTGTTTTTTCTCCAAGTACAGTCCAGTAAGAACACCCAAGAGTTTGTGAGTTGTCCTTCCCTTTGTTTTTTTAACATAAATACAATTCACAAGTTCTTCAGTTTGGATTGGGGTTTTTTTTCTGCAGCAATTGTTTGCCAAGGTTATTGACACAGTTTATTGTAATCTTTTAATCTAAAACCTCTCCAAACCCAGAACATAAAATCCCTAATCCTGACTCTCTGATCACAGAGAGGTGGTTGTTTAGTGTGGTCCAGACCAACAAGGGCCTTTCTTGATTCTGTCCATGTACAAAGAGTGCTTTGAGCTGACCTTTGAGCAAGCACTCACCATTCATTGATATATTTCACACCAGGTTTTCACAACATCCTGAACTGACCCTTACACATCCACACCCTGCACCTTTGCTTCTGCAAAGTGCTGGCAAAAAGAGAGATGACAAAAGAAGAGTCTCTTTTGCAACAGACCACACCAGAAATTCATGATTTTTAAATCACCACCAGAGGCAGATGTTAATTATTTGTTACTGAAAACATATGTACAAAGTCCAGATCCAAGGTTCCAGCAGTCTTTTTTAACATGTTGTAAAGAGTAGAAAAAACAAAGAAATGTTTCAAATTCAGAACTGTTCCACCTTGCAGGAATTTCTTTAAATCATCTCAAGAATTCCTGTGAGCAGAACACTTCTTGAGCCACTTAGACCACTTCTTTCCCTCCACCCCCCCAAAATCATCTTAAATCCCTTTTTCTGATTCTCTTACTGCTATTTGTAAGTGAGGCAATGAGAGTTTTTAACACATATAACTGCACCTAAGAGTAGTTTTGCTGAGTATAAATTGAGCTAAATTGGAGATGGTAGATTCCCATCTGTTCCCCTCCATCAGAACCAGTTCTCATTGGACTCAGAGGAGCCAATTCAAAGAGCTTAACTGGCAGAAATCTACAGTAAAAAAACAGTTTCAAAGTCATGGAGGACAAGAGGTAAGAATGGAAACATGAAGGGATGGTAGGTGTGCCACAGGAACATCTAACACCACCTTAACACGTGGAATCCTGTTACTAGACCCTGACCTGCAAGTTACCCCAGGGAGACAAAGAAACTTTACATGCTTGGAAATGGGACAAACAAGTCCCATTTTAAGTTTATCCATTTATTCTCAGCAGCAAGATGCAAGATTACTGCACCAATTCCTCAGTTAGAATCCAAGCAAAGGCTCTCATGCCGAGGCAAACCCATACTGACTTCAGGAGAGGATGCAGCATTAAGTGCACCCCAAAAAAATCACAATAAAAATAACAAATAATTTTTAAAAAGAAGTAAAAATGGCATTTGAGTTTTTATTGTGATCTTTAGAACAATACATATAAATCCTTTCAGACTTAAGCATTAGTCTCGTGTTCTCCATAACTGAAGGCTCACGTTCTTATTCCTGATAATAAAACAACTTCACCACCCTGTGTTGAAATCACAGGATAATTTAGGAACCTCAGTAAGTCTCTAGTCCAAACCACCACTCGAAGTGATTAGAATCATGGAATCACATTGGTTGGAAAAGACCTTTAGGATCATCGACTCCAGCTGTAAACCCACAACTCCCGAGGCCAAACCATATCCACCTCCTGACAGCTTCCTCCGGGCCTTGCTTTTACTATTTCCGGGGGCATGACGGAGAAAACAAATCTTCCGGGTCGCCGTGCAAGCGCCTGACCGCGCTCAAGATCAACACTTGAAATTTATTAAGTTTTTCTTGCAGCCACCCCTGCCCCGTGCCCTACACCGCCCCGGCCTCCTGTCCCCGTCCCCCAGCTTGTAGGAGAAGCTGCCGGCACTGCAGAGCAGCGCTCAGATCCCCACAGCCCTCCTCAGGAGGAGGAAACGCAGCTCCTCCTGCAGCCCCAGGCCCGGCATTGGCGGGGGGGAGGGTGATTTCCCCGCCTCCCCTCCCTACCCCATCCGGGAGGCCTGGCCATGCCTCGCCGGGGACAGGCAGGACGCTCCCCCGCCCCTCAGGTGACCTTGCCCCGCTACAGGCCCGGCCCCTTCCCTTCTCCCGTGGCGGGCGGACGGACCGGACGGGCCCGCGGTGAAACCGACCCCACACACACCCCCTTCCCTTCCTCCCTCCCGCCCTGCTCGGGCCCGCGGCCTACAGGAGGCAGGGGCAGGAGGCCGAGGCGCTGAGCGGTTGCCAGGCAGCGGGGAGGGCCCCGCAGGGCCCAGGGCCGGAGGAGGAGGTTGGGGAGGGGGGGTTTGGTGCCGGCGGCTCGGTACTCACGGCGGAGGAAGCGGCCCAGGAGGCGGGCGGCGTCGCGGCTGCAGTGAGACATCGTCCCCTTCGGCAGTGACACCGGCACAGCGGATCGCGACCGGCACGGCGGATCGCGACAGGCGGCCCTACGCGGCGCCTGAGCACTGAGCACACCGGCGCGGCGCCGGGCAGCCCCGCCCGGGGATTGGCGCAAGGCAAAGGGCCCCCTCCCCGCGGCGGCAGCCAATCAGGGGCGTGGGGGGGAGGTGGGAGGGCCGAGGGGCATTGTGGGTGTTGTAGTCCTTGGGAGGGCGGTGCTGGGAGCCAGCGCTGACACATCACAAAAATCACAAAAAAATTACTCACAAAATGAGTTTGTGAGGGGTGCCTGTTGTGGCTGGC
Organism: Heliangelus exortis; assembly: GCF_036169615.1. Taxonomy (NCBI): domain Eukaryota; kingdom Metazoa; phylum Chordata; class Aves; order Apodiformes; family Trochilidae; genus Heliangelus; species Heliangelus exortis. Next base: position 4,468,951 of record NC_092431.1, read on the forward strand.
TGGTAAAAGGCGCCGCGGGGCGTCATGTGTCGTGTATTCAGCGGTGGTGAGGCGGCTCCTCGAATCCTGGGTTTAGTTTTGGGTCCCTCAGAACAAGGGTGGGAGGTGCTGGGAAGTGTCCAAAGGGCAACGGAGCTTTGGGAAGGTCTGGGGAGCAAATCTGACCTGGAGCAGCTGAGGGATGTGGAGTTGTTCAGTCTGAAGGAAGGGAGGCTGAGGGGAAACCTTAAATTGTCCACAACTCCCTGCCCAGAGGTTGTGGTGAGGTGGGTGTTGGGCTTTCTTCCCAAGGAACAAGTGGTAGGACAGGAGGAGATTGCTGAAAGTTGTGCCTGGGAAGGTTTAGATTGGATATTCACAAAAATTTCTTCACTGGAAGGGTTGTCAGGAGCTGAAAAAGACTGCCCAGGGCAGTGGTGGAGGCCCCATCCCCAGAGGTTTTAAAAGCTGTGTATGTGTTGCTGAGGGCCATGGGTCAGTGGTGGCCTTGACAGTGCTGGGTTAAGAGTTGGACTTGTTGATTTTAATGGTCTTTCCCAACCCAAATGATTCTCTGATTTCATGTATCTGTCAATAGGTCATGGGTGAAGAGAAGCATTTCCAAACAAGCCAAAGTTGTTTGCAGACAAGGGGACTTCCCAGCATGCTGTGGCTCCAGGGGCATGCAAATTTTAGAACAAGGTTGTATTTTTCAAGGAAAGGTGGCATTTTCTAATTGAGTAACATATCTAAATCCACATACAAGTTAATCAGTTGATCAAATGAAATATGTGACCCCTCTCTACAAAGCTGGCCTCATTTGCTATTAATTTGTGTGCTATAGAAAGAAAGCAAAACCCCAGTCCCAACCATGCCAAGCGAGCACTAAGTAAGCACTGAGAGACCTGAGGATGACACAAGGAGGACACAGTGTTCTTGGGAAGACACAGCTGGAATGGTCACCTTGATAAGCAGCAGTCCTGAGCACCCAATACTTTATTGGGGTTAAATCATTTGGGATTAAACTGATTTTAAAAATGGAAAAGAAGTGACAATCCTCTTTTCTCATTCACCACCCACAGTTTACTCACCTGGCTGACCCTGGGCCAGGAAAAGGAGTGGATTTGAATAAATCAAAGTTCTGAAACAATAATTAGTGTTTTCTTTTGTCTGCACAGAGATCTTAGCAGCATTTTCTTTCTCTTAAACTTCAGGGGGTATTTGTGCTGGAAGAGGAAATGGTTAAGAAACCACAAGAAAAGCTCAGCTCCTATTTTTTGAGGGAGCATGTGGCAGGGGCAGTGGTTAGGGGAGAGGCATCTCCAGGGCAAACAGAGGATACATCTGGGATTACTGGGACTTGAAGGAAAGTTTGGAATTGCCACCAGCTGCCTCCAGACACAGCACATCCATGAATCTGTGTGCCTGTGAGCAGAGGCATGTGGGAGGGGGCAAGAAGTGTTGAAATATTTCTTAAGGACAAAAGTTATACCCTGATTTCATCCTGATTATTCCATTCCCTCCATTCCCATAAAACTGAGGCCGGACTAAGACCATAATAAACAAAGGAAGCATCCAACTGTCCAACTTCTTCTGAGGAATATGTGATCCCCTGAGGAGGACATGGACACAGTGGTTTTACAAGGAACCCACTCAATGCTAAAAAGATTTATACCTGGATCCATTTACAAATCAATTTTTCCTTGGCTTGAGGCTTTCACTAAGACTCTTGTGGGGATTATAAAATCTGAGTTAGATGCCACTGTATCATCATTCTGGATGCAGGAAGACTTTGCCTTTAGCAGTTCTCAACAAAACTCCATTGTCAGGAGGGAGAGAGAGAGAGAGAGAGAGAGAGAGAGAGAGAGAGGGAGAGAAGCTTATTTAGGAAATCACACACAAAAGAAATGAGTGAGACTGGACAGCAGGAAAGCAAAGGGATCAAAAAACCTCAGCTGTTTCTAAGTGATCCCCTTCACCTTGGTTCATAGGTGGCAGTGAATGCAGGACTGTCCCCCTGCCTGGGGTGACAGGAGGGTCCCAGTCCTGTCAACTGGGAGATGTGATGCTTTTGACCCAGTGAAATTTCAGAGTAGGTTTTTCTTCCTCTCCTTTTTATGTTAAACTACAGAGTGCCAGAAGTCCATCTGCTGGGTACCAAATGCACTTGAAACAAGTCAAACAAGTCAAGCAATATTACAAAATATGGTCAGTTGCAATTTTTTAGTGTTTTTAGTAGGATTGTGTAAGATGAAGTTTTGGGTTGTCAAGTCTTTTTTTTTTTTTTTTTTTTTTTAATGTAACAGAAACATCTCTCCAGTCATTTGCATTCAAAACCTGCACATATGTATAGTCTTAGGAAACTTAATTTCTCACTGTCTGTGGCAGTGGGGCTGGAACTGGATGATTTTAAAGCCCCTTTCAACCCAAACTACTGTATGATTCTATGATAAACATTATTGCAAGTCATTATCACCTTACTGCTAAAAGTTTCAAGGTATGGAAACCAGCTGTGCAGTATATATATAACTGGCCAGGCATACAGGGAATCAAGAAAAAAAAAATTTATTTTCATTTGTTTTACCACAGTGGGTTTGTTCCTCTCAGAGAACACTCTGTCCCACCAACATTAATTTAGAGGATTTCATCACCTGCCTGGAAAGAAACCATTCAGCCCAGGGAGAAACAATCCAAGCAATTAGCAAGGCTCAGATAGCAATAGCAGGAGCTGCCTGACAAAGTTCAGGACAGACCCAGTGCTGGCTCAGAGTGGGGTAGTCAAAAGATTAAGAAATATTTGGGGATTTAATCTAAGAACAATACTTTTCAACCTTTGCAGAAATCCCAAAGGTCAGATCAGGGGGGGAGTCTCTCCCTAATGCATTTTCAAACAAGTGACTTCATTTTAAGAGCAACACAGATCCTGGAGCTGAACCTGATGAAAATCACACACCCAGGGACAAACTGAATTCTAGCAAAAACCTTTTTCTTGCTCCCTTACTCACAGCTGTGCTTTAATCCTGTTTGAAAGCAAATCTGCCTGGAATTAAACACAAGACTTTCTGCTTAGTATCCCTCTGCAGAGGACTTGACCTTCTGCTAGTAAGGAGCCCAAAAGAAACATCATGTTAATGTTTACCTACCCCAGGAGTCCCAGCTCTGGCAGAGAACAAAAGCACACTGCCTGCCAACATTTCCTCTCCAATAGATCTTTAGATAAAAGGGAGGTTGCAACCTCTTTTGGTACTTCTAAAAAATGAATGGCTTTCTGAAACACACAGGGTTACAAAAATAAAATTGCTTCGTGCCCATCACACAGAGACAGAGGAACCAAAGAGTTTCAGGGCTGCTCAGTGCTCCAGGACTGCAGCCCCTGGTGCCACCTGAAATCCACACCAGGCAGAAATCCTTTGGGATGATGGTGGAAGCCACACACTTGATCCACACAGTAAACTCAGACTTATTAAAAATCCATGGTTACATGGTACAGCTTGGTAGCTGTACAGACAACACAGCTGGTAAAGCCCCAAAACAGACTTTGTGGGCAGATATTTAAGAGCATAAAATACCCCCCCAGACCTCCTACTCTGATTCTGAAACTATTTTATCTCCTGGACTTGGCCAGAGCTAAAAGCCATCCTTTTGATAAATGCAGGTGCCAGCAGGGAGAGCTGAGCAGAACCACCAATTGGTATCAAAACATCACCAGAAGCACTTTAAGGAGAAGTCCTCAAGATGGACACTGCACTGGTACCCACCAGCCCCAGAGTGACCTTTCCAGGTCCCTCATGGCTTTTTATTTCTCCAGGAGGGAAGATGCTGTGGCAGAGCTGTGGTCATCTTCATCAAAGGGCTTTTTTTCCCCCCTTTACTGTGTGATCTGAAGCAAGTCTGGCTCTGTCAGGGGCTTATCAGAGCTTACTCATTTTATTCAGGATTTTTTTTTTTTTTTCTTTCACCAGAAATGCTTCAGCAACTCCAGGTCTTAGAGAAAAGTTTGACATTTGATGGGGTTTTGTAGCAGCTCACTGGGCTGCAGCTGGAGCAGCCACACACATCCCACTGCATTCCACCCCCCCTGGAGCCAGAGCAGCCAAGCACAACGATCCAGTTTATTAAAAACACAAGTGTCAGACCTGGGGCTGTCCCACGGTGCTGGGAATTGTGGAGACTTTTCCAGGTGATCAGGTTGCCCAGCTGGTCAGGAGGAATGGAGCAGATCTGAAGACTGGAGGGGTACACTAAAGGAAAACAGCAATATGGGGTAAATTCTGCCTCAGTCACCCTGCCATGGGGTTCTCCTGGTGCTGGAGCAGCATCCTGCAGAGCCTCTGCCAGAAGGAAGAAATGGGAGAAAAATGGGCTGAAGGTTCTTTGAAATGTGTACACCAGAAAAGCCTCTCCTCGTGGTTTGTACACCCGGTGTAAGGAGTTGGGTTTGGCTGTGAATTATTTGCCCTGAAAGAGACTTCCAGTGAATAACAACGATTCCTTGTGTGATAAATAAATTCAACTCTCCCTTCCTGGAAGCCAAGCTGGCTTTGAAGGCTTCAGGATCATGGGGTGCAGCTCAACATGAGCTGAAAGCTGATGCAATCCTGATGCTTAAGGGCCAGAGCTGCAGTGGTGGGAACCAGCACCTCCCCTTTGGGTCCTCTGTCTCTGCATAATTACACATGGAGCAATTTTTTAAAATTTTTTTATTTATTTTTAACACTGTGGAATTTGAGAAAGCCACACTTCTGAAAATCAGCATCAGGACACAAGAGAGTGGTAAGGAGTGGGAGCAACCTCCCCCTGTGCAGCCAGAAGCCTCATCAAAGAGGGTCTCAACATAGTTAAATCTCAGACAGCCCATAACTTCCCAGGTCTGGTCCTGCTTCTCCAGAGGCTGGAACAAGCTCCTTCATTGGGAAAGCACAAGATCCAACTATTTCCAGCTTCTCTTATTCTCTCATCACTTCCATCAGCTGTTACTTCAGGGGGAAATTGCCAGGGCAGCTTCAAGGTGACCACTTGGCTGGGCTGGGTGGTCCTGAAGCAAGAACTGGTGGCTTTTATTAGCCCCAGCTGAAAAACCTCTCTCCCTAGCAGTCTCATGGGAATTTTCACAGAATCATAGAATAGTTTGGGTTGGAAGGAACCTTTAAAGGCCACCTGGTCCCATCCTCCTGCAGTGAGCAGGGATATCTGGAACCTGAAGAGGTTGCTCAGAGCCCTGTCCAACTTGATCTTGAATGTTTCCAGGGATGGGACATCTACTCTCTCTACAGGCAACCTCTTCCAGGGTTTCATCACCTTCACTGGAAAATATTTCTACCTTATATCTTGTCTGAATCTCCCCTCTTTTAGTTTAAAACCATCACTTCTTGTGCTACTTCAACAGTCCTCTTTGTTTCAGTGCTGTTCACCTGCCTCCCCCGGGGACACAGGTATGAAAGCACAAAGCAAAACTCAATTACAACTGTTATTTAATTCTGAGTATATGCTGAAGTCTCAAGAAATGCTGAGCTGACAAATTATGTATTTTTTTGTAGCTTTTACAGGATGGTACCAGATCACTGCACAGTGGAAATCCCAGTGCTGGCTACAGCAGCTTCACAAACACAGCCCTTGAACATTTTCATACTAAAATTGCTTTGGGTTTGGGGCATTGTGGAACTGGTGAAGGGTAGAAGCTTTGTCCACCATTTTTCTGAACAACCCCAGAATAAAACATATATAAAGATTATCCCAAAATAGGATTTGTTTTGCACCTAAAGAAAACAGTATTTTCCTCAAAATAGAGGTGGGTTTCGGGGTTTTTTTGTGCTGAAATCACCACTGTTCTTACAGAAATAACTGACACCAGAAAACAGTACCCAGCTTCTTTGTAAAGATTTTTCTCTGAGGTTTTTAATTTTCACTGAAACCTTGCTGACTCAGCACTTTCACTGTGCAAATCTCTACAAGGTCCAAGTTAATGTTCTACTGAAATTCTTTGCTTAGGGATTAGCTCTTAAAATTGAATGTCTACAAAAGGCAGAGAAATGTCTACACTAAGCACACAGAGGCTAAGCCTCAGTTCAGACATCTGCAGTTAAATTTGGAGCCCCAGCACTGAAGTCACCCCAGTTCCAGCACTTGAGACCTTGTGACACCCCCTCCCTTTAAAAGCTACAGTCACATTTTGTCCTATTGTCTCACACACAAATAAACACACACAGAATCAGCTATCCCCAAATATACTTATTTTTACATTTTTATCCTTGCTTAATATATTTTCCTATTCATCCCTAAAATTGACTTGGCACTGGTGAAAACCCACAGAATTAGCCACATTCAAATCTTTCTTTTCAAGCAATTTCTTCTATTCTTATCTTCTGGGCAGCCTTTCCAGCTCAGTTGCAGTGGAGAAAAGGAATGGATGGCTGACCATCCGGAGGAAGCATGACTCAAATGATGAAAATTATTTTTTCTGGAGTCCCATTGGAAAGGAAAAGTGCAGATCGTGGGATGGCCATGAGTGTGGTTCTATTTATATCATGTGGATTTTTCCCTGATATGAAATAGCCACAAACACCACTAGATGTCACAGCTGCTTCACTGTTCCACTCCTCCAAGGGCTGTTTCTCTGAACATCTTTGGCTGGACTTGGCAAATTTAGCTGAGGAGCCAAAACCATGCAACAGAGCAACACCAGGGTTTTGGCCTCAGGAAGTGCAAGATGCTTTAGGACAGAGTTTTCTTGAGCAAAGAATTCATGTGCTTCTGAAATCCTCTGGTTTCTCAAAAAGACCCCGGGGGTTAATTCAGTCTGAAAGAAACCAAAAAGCCTGCAGGATCTCCCTGACTCTTTGAAACTACAGAAGAAAATCAGGGAGGAGAAGACGTTTGAAGAGGGACACAAAAAAACTTTGCTGAAGGCAGGAAAGCAAAGTGACCACAAGTATATTATTTTCTCTTTTATTCTGATCATTTTGGTGTTGGAAGCAATTTTTTCTTTATTTTCTGTAGAGTTAGTGCATGGCAGTTGTGTTGTTGCTGTGGTTATTGGTGTTTTCTGGCCTGGAGCTCATGAATAACCTGCCTTCTCCTACTGACATAGTAAAGAAATAGCAAAAAACATCAAGTGGCCAAAATTAGGCCAAACTTGGGGCATTTACTGTCAAAGGCAGCTAATTATAGTGCAAAACTGCTGTAGAGGTTGGCTGCATTTCTCCCCTATTTTAGCAACTTGAGGCAGAGAGGGACCTGATAGCAAAGTGAAGGAGTGAGCAAAGGTGCTTCAGCCCACATGAAGGTCAAGGGAAGAATATTCTTCACTCTTTCCCAAGACAGCCTCACTTCTGTCTCCCCTGGTGTCATCTGTAGGAACATATTCATCCTCAGGACTTATTACCACAAAAAAAAAAAAAAAAAAAAAAACCAAAAAAAAACACTAAAAAAACCCAGCAACAACAACAACCAAAAAAAACCAAAAAACATACCTTTTTTGGAGGGACATCCACACTAATTATCTCCCACAGAACTTTAGAGAATTTTTCTTCTTGCTCTAAAGACACTGCAGTCAGTGCACCAGGCTGTGTCATCATTATGCACATGAAAATGCTAACAAAGCTGAAGATAATGAAGATAATTAATTTATTCACTCTGTTGTGACCAGTAATTGCTCCTGTGGATTCCTTTTTCACTCCATTGATGGCATTTGTTACAAACAAAACCCAAACTGTATTCCTGTGAAATTGCTTTTAAACCATTCCCTGAAGGCAAAAACAAAGAAACAAACAAAAAATACTAAGCCCCATAAAAACTGAAATGATAAGAAGGAAGAAGTAATCTTAACCCAAACCATGTTACAAAAAGTAGTGGATGTGTTGGGTGGGGATGTTCTTGAGCTGTACAGGACACACCAGCCTTGCACAGCTTCTACTTTCCATCTTTTCCATAGCATCACCTCTGCATTCCCAACAGTTAAGAGGAACTTCACAGTGTGCCAGGGTCTCAGCATCCTCACACAAAAGGATTTCTTCCTAATGTGTAACCTAAATCTACCCTCTTGCAGATTAAAACCCTTTCACCTCATTCTAGCACTCCATGCCCTTGTAGAAAGTCCTTCTCCAGCTTCCTTGTAAGCCCCCTCAGGTACTGGAAGGCCATTATAAAGTCTCTTGTTTTTCTTGGGTGTGAGGAACTGGGGTTATATGAGCCTTGTACTCAATCACACTTTTCTAGAAAGCAAGAAATAATTTGGACTGACATGAAGAATTCCATGGTTTCTGGAGCAGACAAAAAAAAACCTCTCTGCAGCCTCATTTATTATTTTTTATCCATCCTCTTCACTTGGACTCATCTCTCCCCAAACTGCATTTTCTGCTTTCAATAATGCAGTATTTTACTCAGGGGTTACCATGGCTCTCTGATGTTCAGAGACTGGGAGGCAGGAGAGCCTGGGGCTTGCATTTAATTGGGGTGGGTGCTGCCAGGGGGTGATGGGTCCCTCCTAAAACAGAGGGGTTGAATCCATTTAACTTTTTCCACAGGGCTTCACGTTTGCTCAGGCTAAAGGCTCACATAGGAGTGAACGTGAGATAAATCCTATTACTGATGTGCAGAAACTGGGAAGCAGTTGCTCCTGCTCCTGCTGGATCTGTCTGTTTGATCAGCAGAATGGGTGCTGAGATAGATCAAAAGATGGATAAATGTATTATAGCAGACAATATTTGTCTGTGTTTGACCAGCCGTCTGGCTAAATAGCAATACTGATCCTCCAACATCCCTAAAATATCTAACTTGCTCCTCAAGCAGTAAATAAAGGCCTTGGGGTGTGAACTTCCTCACTGAATTTTTCTTGGGAATGGCAGCCACCCACAGCAGAGTAACTGCAGAGTGTGGGCTCTCTCACCCAGGTTACATAGAATCATAGAATCATAGAATTAGCTGGGTTGGAAGGGACCTCAGAGATCATCAAGTCCAACCCTTGACCCACCGGTGCGGTTGCTAGACCATGGCACTGAGTGCCACATCCAGGCTCTTTTTAAATGTCTCCAGGGATGGAGAATCCACCACCTCACCGGGCAGCCCATTCCAATGCCTGATCACCCTCTCCGTAAAAAAATTCTTTCTGATATCCAGCCTAAATCTCCCCTGGCACAACTTAAGACTGTGTCCTCTTGTCTTGTTGAAAGTCGTCTGGGAAAAGAGACCAACTCCCACCTGGCTCCAACCTCCTTTCAGGGAGTTGGAGAGAGTGATGAGGTCTCCCCTGAGCCTCCTCTTCTTCAGGCTGAACAGCCCCAGCTCTCTCAGCCTCTCTTCATAGGGCCTGTGCTCGAGTCCCTTCACCAGCCCAGTTGCCTCCTTTGGACCTGTTCCAGGACCTCAGTCTCCTTCCTGAACTGAGGGGCCCAGAACTGGACACAGAACTCGAGGTGTGGCCTCACCAGGGCTGAGTACAGGGGCAGAATCCCTTCCTTGGACCTGCTGGCCACGCTGTTTCTGATCTTATATATTTATACATCTTATATATTTATTTTATTTTATTTATTATATATATATAATATATAATATATAATATATAATATATAATATATAATATATAATATATATAATATATAATAATATATATTATATAATATATAATATAATATATATATTATATATTTATTTTATTTTACATCTTATATATTTATTTTAAATTAGTCAAATGAAGACTAGAAAAGTATCAAGTTTCTTTTCCATGAACATTTACTAAATATTCAGCTTGGAACTTCTGTTATTATTTAACCCAGAACTGCTCAAGCTTTCTAAGTGTTCATTGACTGAATGAAGCTTATTAGTTCCTTTATACCCAAAGTACAGTTTTTCCATATCAGCTAAGCAGTAACTACAGAGAAAATTCTCCATATGCCAAATCATCATTCCCCAATTTGTTTTCCAGTGCAGCCTTTTCTTTATTTAAAACCCAAAAAGAAAGCTTACTCTTGATGAGATATTAATAACTCTGAAAGATCTCTAGATGCTTCCTTTAATCCACTCCTTGCTGTCCAGTAGCAACAGGCTCCATCCCTTGCAGGATGACCAGTGCCCAGTTCCTGTGGCATCCAGATGTCTATAAGCATCACTCCCAAAATCCTGGATTAGGGCAGTGATTTTCTTGAGGATCCTGCCCTGAGCTCCATGGATGTGTCCTTGCATCCAAAGATACAATCACTTGTTTTCCTCCAGCTACTGTCAGCCACCATGTGGAAGGCATGATGGTTACAAAAGACCAACACCCCCCCCCCCAAAAAAAAGAATCCCCCATCCTTGGAGACCCTGAGTTGTTTATGGGAAAGCCAGAAACAATAAGCAGCTGTTTGCTCTTCAATTACACAGATTTTGGTACATTAGTTACAAGCTGTTGGGTTTGACTCCCCACTGATCTGGTCCAGCCCCCACTAAACTGTAATTTAAAAGTAAAGCAGTGAATTATAACAATTCATGCAAGGATTAAAGAAAGGCAGGGCTGCCTTTTGTTTCATCAAGGAGTTAAGATAGTAAAAAGAAAAAAAAAAACACCTATCCCAGTGTACTGTCCAGATTTACAGAGGGTTTTTCAATTTAATTTCTCATTGCCAAATACATGAGGTTGGGATTAAACTGTACAGGTTATTAAATACTGATTATGAGATGACAGTGTGCTGTGGCAGGCAAATAATTTACAAGTTATTGAATTAAGGCTCTGAAAATGTTTTAAGGGAGTTAGTGTTTAATTAAAGATTTTGATCTATAAGGCATTCCAGTAATAGCTTCAGTAAGAGATGACACAAACCTGTGAGACACTGCTAAGTAAAAAGGCTATTTGCTAGTATTTTTTTAATTAATCCTACATAGGAAAACCATAATGAGGAATTGGAGTTGAGTGTACAATAGAAGGACCATTCCAGTTAGCAGGCTTTTAATTCTGTGATATTTTTTGAATGCTCAAGTTGATGTGCTCATATTTTTAACAATACAGCATGAGATGAACTTTGAATTTAGCATGATTGAGACTATTCCTAATTTAACACCTCGAGATAGGATATTAAACTCCAGGAAGGTTTACAGGTATGAGATGGTTGGCTTAATACTCACTTTTTTTTTTCTTCCACTGCATTTCATCTTTCTGCTCCTGACTTCCAGAAACAACATAAATCTTTAGCAGCATCTAGATGGCTTTTGTTAGAAAACTTACTGTACACTAAGACATGCTGGTACAAAGTCTTATTTCACATACAAAAAAAAAAAAAAAAAAAAAAGTAGTTTATGTAATTGCTTATATCTAAAGCCAAGTCACTGATCCTTTACTGTTTTCTCTCTGCCTCGATGATCCTCATCTGACATCCTACACTTACATCCTCACAAGGCTGTTAAGTGTAACTAAGGGGGTTTAAAAGATGTTTGTGCCAGTAGCTGTAAAAAAAAAAACAAACAAGAAAGTCTACTGAATTGACAACAATAAATATCTGGCTCAGTTTTCCTACAGAGATGATGTTACCAAGACTCTTCTACAGAAAAACTTTCATTAAGGAATGTCATGGTAATTTATAGTGCCCTGTCAGGAGATAAATCCAGATATCTAAACAGTTGATGTGTCACGTTCTGCAGTTATCTAGGGGCTTTTTAACAGCTCAGATCCTGATGGATTATGGAGCAACATGGATGATAAGACTCCCATTAAAGTTACTGGACAGGGAGATGAATAAATTCAGACATTTTATGCAGGAAAAAAGTAGCAGATTATAGGTTAAGTTTTGTCTTCAGGCTGGAATGCATCATCTTTTTGCTGATGTACTGAGTAAAACAAAACTGCAAAGAAGTTCTGGAGGTTTCACAAGGCTTGATAAATTTGAAAAATCACTTTGACAACAAGGACTTCTTTCCTTTTCCTCTTTGTCCATTCCTGGTGCAGCTGCACCAGGACTGACACCACTACCCAAACTTTTGGTTAAAACCACCTGATTTCAAAGTTCTTCCAGAATTAAATAACTTAATCTGGGTAAGTAATGAGAAAGTTTCTTCTGGTTACAAGATGGATCTGGTTTTATGTTTAAAAGATACTCATACTCTTTACAGCTTACAAATACTCATTGCACCTTTTTCTCACTGGTTGTAATGTGCTCATTTTCTCCCTAGCATTTTGGCTGTCATCATTTGGTTTAACAAACAGAACATACACCCTCCATGCTGCCTGCTTTTTTCATCACTTTTTATGTCACATTTCTCAGAATCAAGAATCCTGTCCTACAGTGACAACAATAAAAACCTGACAGACACTAATACTTGCTTTATAACATGGAACAAGGTGATTGACTTTAACTAAACACTTCATTTCTTTCTGCTTAATTTAATTAATTCAGCTTAATTATTTAACCTACTAACCAAAGGTTAATGAAATTGAATATGAAGCACTCTCCTATTATATCTCTATCACTCTTTTTTTTTTTTTTTAACAGGGCTAATGTTTCATTACCTCTCCTGCTCATTAATATTAGTGCTGCTGTTGCTCTTTCTTGAAATGTTTGTTTTCTCCAGGGCCAGGTTAATCCATAATTCAGTGCTAATAGTAAATCAGTTTTGCATTACCCACTACTGCACAGGATCCAAAAGCAACACCAGGCTTTGCATGCAGGGGCTGCAGGGCTGCATCATCTCACCCTGGTTAGCATCAGGTAACACCCTGAACAGCCACAACCATCCTGTCTTTAAAAGACAATTGCTTTTCATTATTTATTCATTTATTTTGCAGTCCCATCTTCTAAAATCTCTGCTCTCCTGCAGTGCTCCAAGGGTTGGGATAGAGGTGGCAGCCCTGCTCCTAAAGGTAGTTTTGAAGGGCACCTTGAAAAAAGGGAAGTCAGAAGCAAACACCCAAGTGCAAACTTGCCAAGGTGCTAAAACCAAATTTAATGAACTCAAACTCAAACCTCTGACCTGCTGGGAGCAGCCCACCAGTATGGCCACAGCTAAACTGTCCCTACCTAGAGGAGTTATAGATTCACAGAATCATTTGGTTAGAAAACACCTTTTTAAGATCAATTGCCCAATGGCAAACCAAGCACACTGCAAAGTCCACCACTGAACCCGTGGTAGGTACCTGCAATGCCTGCCCTGTCTAAAGGTCTGACCTATAAACTATTCTCTCTCCAAAACATAACACAAAGGTACTGGTGACAGCCTAGAAAAGCAAGAACCAGGGACCAGAAATACTTCTGCTGCCTGTACTCCTCCTGTTCATACAAGATGCTCATGGTGAGGCAGCTGGGGATCAGCATCAGTGGGCTGAACCATGGCAAACCAAGGCCACCCCAGGAGGGGACCTGCACCACATCTAAAAATGCCTCACACATGCTGGCAAACAAAGATGTGGATGGTCACAACAGGTCAGGGAGCCTGACAGCCTCTGAAGGAAAGGACCAGACTTCTTAAGAGCTCCTCATCTCCAAAATCCACCTACTGACTCTGCAAATGGGAGCCGGGGGAGCTTGCAGGAAGAAAATCTGCACAAAGCCTCCAGAACTGGTTCAGACACCAGGTTTTCTCCAGTGCTTGTGATTTTCATTGCATCTCTGCAGCACAGTTAACTCTGCATCTGTGACCTACAGCCCAAGACCCACCCAAAGTCCCACCCCAGGAGGGGCAGCTGTTGAAAAGCAGCCCCCAGTGCTACCTGCATCCCAAGCAGCTGGAGAAGCTCAAGAATCAGACCTGCCACCTCCAGGCTTAGATATAACAAGCCCCTGCTAAGCACCAAGCTAAATGAGATCACATCTGGTCCAGGGCCAGAAGGTAATGGTGCAGTAATGGTTTTATTGGCTTTTTGAGAAGGAGCTGTTTGATTTCAGAGACGAGAAGAGAGTCAACAGCAACATTTGCTCCTGCTAATCTCATTTCCAGAAGCATGCTGAGTGGGAAGGTGCTTGGGCACAAAGCTCTGCTCCATTGCTCTCTGTTTATCTAGGATTACATTAGGAGCCCAAGACACATCTGGGAACAGCCCATGGCCAGAACTGAGGTTTTGTAAACAGCTTCTGCAGCATCAGCTTTGTGGGAAGAGATGCTCCAGTGTTTCCAGCAAGTTGCTGGCTGGACAGCAGCTCGGTGCAAGTGCTTCAGAATTAACAGAATAGATGTGCAGGAAGGGGAAGATTTAAAGATGTAAAAACAGTATTTGGATGCACTGGTTTTAGACAAGCACATTTAAGACCCCCAAACCTGAGGCAGTCTCGAGGCAAGAGCTGCAGCTAAAAAGTGTTGATTAGATGATTTGGTTAATTTACAATAAAGTATTTACCTTAAGCAAAAGGAAATCAAATGCAGAAGGGTGAATTTGGCCTGGGTGAAGGGCCTGGTAAGGGGGGGAACTAGAGCAGCAGTTAGCCTGACGATGATCTGCTCCATTGTCCATAAAACAATTATTTTAAGAACCCAAAATGCCACCAAATCTGGTATAACAGCTCTTTATTTCAGTATCTACAACACAGAGAGGGCTTGCATTTCAACATCAGAACCATGCAAAGCACCTATACACCAAGATACTGAAGGAGTGTCTCTCTCCTGCTACATGTGGAAAATTTAGGCAGGAAGACTCAGTTTTCCTGTGCACTCTGCTCTATCCTTCCACAAATCAACCAGCTGCAAGGGTGATAATTAAACTTCATTCCAAATCAAACAATTTGCCACTGAACAGTATTCCACACTGCCCTAAAACTGCTCAAATGTGCTTCTGTAAACTTCATCAAGGACCCAGTTCTGCTCTTGCTTTACAGAGTCCCCAACACCTTCAGCTACAGGAATATTTTAAGAGGTACTGAACTAATTGAGAGCAGATTTTGGCTCAAAGAATGAACGACTCCTCCATACAGAGGCTCAGCAAAGGCTCTTATTGATGTCCCAGACAGAGATGTAGAGACAACCAAAGGCTCAGAAAATTGTCATGTGCACAGAGGACAACTAGACATCCTGAACTATTAAAAACCAGTGGTATAAAAAAATAAAAGGCATAAAATACTGAACCAAAAAGGTTCCAAATAAGGCATCAGTAGGTTCCGACTGGATGCACTCCCATTACATACAGCACCCTCCCAGCCAGGAATGATGCATTAGGATTGTGTTTCTGATCTCATTCACTAAGGAGCAACCAGAAGAGTTCAAGTTCTGTTTAAAACAAGAGAAAAAATAAAAAGAGAAAAAAAACAAAACACAAAACCAAGCAGTATTCTTTTTGGTAAGTACTTCTTAGAAAACAAAATAAAAACATTAAAGCAATTCATTTAAATGATTCTTTAAAAAAAAGAAACAGACAACATTCCTGTAAAGTAAAAATATATATATAGAAATAGAATATATATTTTTTTTGTTGGTTTGATTGTTTGTTTTTTTAAAAAAAAGACATTCAGCATCCCATCAGCGGATTCTGATCAACTTCCCATCCATCTCCTGTGACAACCGCTGCTGGTTAAGGCAAAACGTTTGGTTGGCACCATTGCAAGAGCTGAACCACAGTGGCCCAAGGCAAAGCAGGGCAGGCCCTGTGCTGGCATCAGTGAGGCTGCTTCTCCCTCACGCTGACCGAGCCGTCCTCCATGCCAAAGTAAACCACCTCTGCCATGTTGATGAAGAGCCCCGTCTCCACCACACCTGGGGAAGAAGAGTTCACCTGCTGGTTAATGCCAGAGCCACCCCACTGCTTGAATCCTACAATCATTCAGGTTGGAAAAGACCTGTAAGACCAACCAAGCCAGCCTTTAGACTAACCCTATTTACCTAGCTCAGCCCGCCCACTGCTAAACCACGTCCCTAAGAGCCACATCTGGAAGATTTTTAAACACATTCAGGATGGTGATCCAACCACTTCCTGGGCAGTCTGTTCCAGTGCTTAATTAACCCTTTCTGTAAAGAAAACCCACTGCTCTGCCCTCAGTTTTGCTCATTAAAAGGCACTAATGCCTCCACCAGAGGTTTGGAGAGAGATGTCCTACCTAAATGATGCTGCATCAGCTGCACAGGGAGCCTCCAGGAAGTCTTCTCCATGAAACTCTCCAGAAAGTGCAAAACAACTCCCCAAGCTTCCCTCAACATTTACACCACCCCAGCCACCACTGTCACACTAACACAATCCCAAGTGTGGTATTTTCAGCCACTTGGAGACCTACAGGAGCAACATGAAGCTACACACAGCCACAGGCTTACTTTGCATTTAAACACACCTGAAAAATTGCTCTATTAGAGGACACATGGATAGTTGTAACCCAGTGCAAACCCTCACTCCAGTGTCCACCACTGTTTCCACTAAAAGCCCCTCTCTAAATGGGCACAAGGAGAGTAAGGAAGAGCACAGGGCTGGCATGCCTGGTGGAAAGCAGTGGCAGAAATCCCCTGGCAGCACCCCAAGATTTCACTGTCATGGGAAGGCCAGTTGGGTCCTGTTGTATCAATGGAGCTGATAAGCTCTCAAGTAGAAATAAATGTATGGACCCATAAGAGGGCAGTAAGCCCAGATACATTTTCTCCTGTGCAGGGGAGAGCTCCTACAGTCAGGATTATGTTGCACAGACCAACCCTTGGCCATCTTTTTCTTTCTGGAAATAAAAAAATTAAAAAAATTCACAGACATTACCTGGTATCATTTTTATAGCAGTGTTCACTTCACTCCATTCATGAACCTTGTCAAACTTCCAGTCCAGGATGAAGTTCCCGTTGTCTGTCACCACAGGGCCCTGGGAATCAAACCCATTTGTCAGCATCATGAGCCCCTTGTCTAGTGAGCAGAGCCAGGGACTGTCACAGCCCCTCCTGGGAACAGCTAAAGTTTGAGAGATTCATCATTCACATAAACCAAGGCAGCCCACAATAAGCCTGGAAGTAAAGCCATCACCCCAAGGCAACTGCTCATTCCTCATTCTCCTGTGACAATCATGCAGGAGCTGGAAAAAAATGATGTAATTTCATCATTGCTAACAGGGAATCCTTTCCACAAGAGTAAAGTTATATTAGTGTCCTAAAAAGGCTGTTACAGGCAGTTGAAGTTGAAGATGAAAAAAGGGCCCCTCCACCCCAGTGACGTTGCTGGATGCCATGGGGAATTTTGTGAGTTGAAGAATTGCTGGACCTCAGCTTCCCAGATGTGCCCAGCACCTTCTCAAACCCAACAGAAGGAGCAATTGGGTCCTTCCAACAGAGCAGAGAAGCCAAGGCTGTGGACAAGGGGTTTCAGCAGTGCTGAGCAGGGTGTGCAACTACAAATGCCAGGAGGGACCAGCATCCTCCAAGGACACGGCTCATGCTGGAGCAGCTCTGATGGGCATTCCCCAAGCAAGGCCAGTCTGAAGTTCCCAGAGAACAACTGGTTGGCTCATCCCAGGCACCCAAAATGACTGCATTCTCTTGGCATTAAAAAACAAGTATTGAGCCCTCAGATATTAACTCCAGTGTGACTGCACAGAGCTTTCCTTTTCCCAGGAGATGTGGGCTGGCAAAGCCCCACTGCTCAAGTCAGGAAATGACAGCAGCAGTGGTGACAAAGCAGCTTCAGTCTGAATTTAGTCTGTGTGGTACAGAGGAGCCTGGGACAGAGCATGAGCAGCCCCACAGCTTGAGACTGATTGCCCTCCAGCCTCCCCAGATCCTCACAGAGCAGCTCAGACCCAGCCTGCTCAGGGCTGTTTATTGAGAAGACACAAGGCAGCAGGAGCAGCCCACACACCTGAACACACAGCTCATTAACCAAAGCATAATGAGAAGGAATTGCACATGATGCCACTGGTGGGACTGCAAGCCCAGGTTTCATTACCAGAGGCCAGCCCTCTGGTTCTCCATTTGCCCAGGTTCAGGTGGCACCTCTGGGGAAGCAGAGGGACACGTACCGCTTTGCTGACAGCCATCCGCAGCTCCACGGCACCCCCAAAGTTTTTGGTCAGGGCTCTGGTGACAGGGACATAAGCCATGGGAATGACCTCGATAGGAATTCCCTTCTTCCACTGCTCCCCGAGGCTCTTGGATTTTTTCCTGAGAGCACAGTTCGAGGCAGGATTAGTGTCAGACACTGTACTGCTAACACCATTGACACAACTCCCTTATCACATTCACTGAATCACAGAATGGCTTACCATTTATGATTTACATTAGTAAATCATAGAATCATAAATCACAGAAATCATAAATCATAGAATGGTTTACTATGGAAGGGACCTTAAGATCATCCAGTTCCAACCCCCCTGCATGGGCAGGGGCATCTCCCACCAGACCAGGTTGCTCAAGGACACATCCAACCTGGCCTTGAGCACGTTATCTCTTGCAAACCCTCAGGCATCAGGCCCTGGAGGGCACACTTTACCTGTGGGAAGAACTAATTTAAAGCACAATGCTCTGATAAACTCTTGTTTTAACACATTTTGGACAAGCAGGACACAAGCTTTCTTCTACAGCCTGTATGTGCAACAGAGGAAATTTTATTCCATGCTGCCAATCCTTCTGCTCAAAGAGCAGAGCAGCCATTTCCCCACAAGCTCTGCTGACTCCTAAGCAGGTTTGCTGAGTTGAAAATGAAGAGAAAAAGCTAAACTGAATTGCTGAAGTACTGGGAGTCAGGCTCAGTTTCACCTATTCCTGCTCCCCTGACCCACGGGGAGGACAATATTGGACTCATAGAGGAATTGTCTGAATCTTCCCACAGAACAGAGAGGTTATAATGAACAGTAATATTTTTACCTGTAATCAGCAATAACGATGAAGCATTTTGCATATCCTGCAACAATCTTCTCCTGTGTCAAGCAACCACTGCAAGGGGTGAAAAAGTAATATAAAAATCAGGAAATGGATCCAGTGTGCCTGATGATCCATTCCTCTCCACTATGTTCCTGACTTGGTGCTGCCATTGTCCAACAACAGGGCTCTTTCCCCTGCCCCAGAAGTTTATTCTCCTTGTCCCTTGCACATACAGTCAGAAGTCATCTCCTACTGCAGGTGCACACACAGACCTGTCCAGAATTCCCACAAGCCTCTCCAGCCCACCCAAGACAACCACAGCCTGAAAAGGATGCTCAGAGGCCACCCACACTGCACACAGACAGACAGTAAGGCTCACCCGCCACCTTTGATAAGGTTGAGGTCAGAGTCCACTTCATCTGCTCCATCTATGGCCACGTCAAGCTGTGGGAAGAGGAGAAACTTGGTGTGGAAGTCCTGTTAAGGAGCTTCTCTTGACACAACTTGGGAGGGTGTCAGGTCCCAAGCAGAAATGTCACTAGAACTGGGACCACCTTGACTGACTGGAGATGAGCATCTGATCAGCCACCCAAGGGCACCACCCAAGGACACCACCCAAGGACACCACCCCCAGCTAAACCACAGGCATGCAAGACTGAAAAAATAAACCATCAAAACCAACTGCTGGCCTGCAAGGCTCATCATTTAGCCTCCAGCTAAAGGCTGGGGGGGGCTCCTGAGGAAAACCTTGGTCACAACACTCGAGCAACGCCAAGCAAGGTGAGTGAGCCTCAGCTTGGAAGAGGTGCCAAACGCTTGGAGGAAACACAGCTTGGATGCCTACCTACCATCCAAAGGGACAAGCTCCAGGAGATGACCAGGGCTTAAAATGCTAGAAGAAGGTCAGGTGAGGTGTCACCTCCAACAGTCCCACTCACCTCTGGGTGTCGGTCCAAGTCACTTAGCGTTAAGCCGTTCTGCAGGATCAGCTGACGGGCCTGCACACCAAGAAGACAGCAAACACCATTTACCAGCAGCAGGAAAGGAAAATGGACTCATGGTGTCATTCCCCTGGCTGTGAAAGGATGGAGCCTCCCTAGGAGACTTCCACTGCTCCACATGAACGGGTGGAAAAGATGCAGCCATCCGCAGAAACAAGCGGCAAGGAGAGAACGACGCTTCCAAACCAGGTTATTTTAAAGAAGAGAAAAATTCTACTGCAACTAAAATGCTGCATCAGGATTTGTAGGGCCAAAGTCTCTCAGTACTAAAAAGCAGGAGGTCCCATCAGCTTCATGGAATGAGTTGTATCTAAGTATCAGAGCAAACACGGGATTTTTTGAGCCCTGTAGTATTTCAGCTTGGATATTATCTTCCTTCATACCCACCCAGCCCCTCTGATTTCCTCTGCTGAAAAATGAGAGCAAGACAATGAAATATTTTCACCACAGCAACACATGACTAACAATGAAAATATTTTCCATACTGGAAATTTTTTAAAAGTAAAAAAAGGAAAGCACAACTCATGGAAAAAGTGGGGGAAGCTTCCCACAACACAGGTTTAGTGGTTCGGATCTACTTTTACTGAAGTGGCCATGTATTTCCCTCTAGTGGCAGAACACAGAGCACCCAGAGTTAACCTCCCTTTGGTCTGCTATTTTAAAACACAAGTTCAAGCTTAAAAAGCCTTGAATTGTTTGTATTTTCTGTTACAAGTCATCATCTGAGTGTGATTCCCTCCTTGCACGGACTCTGCTTCAGCCTGAACTTCCTCCTGTGCTGTAGCTATTCCAAGAGACCCCAGCACAGTATCCTGGATCAACTGATTCCCCTGAGTTTTACCCCCTAACACTAACAAAGTGAAGCTGTTACATGTACTGGTATCCCAGAAAGGTTAAAAGTAGAAGGCAGGGGGTACTCCGGGCAATGAGATATGACTCAAGTCATTTATCATGGCATTTCATAGCATGCAAGTTTTAACACCCATAGGCTGTGGTCTCTTGATCTGTGCCTTAGGTCTGTCCCAAGGACTCACAAAACACCACAAATCAGTGAGTTTCTTTTTTGCCACATGGTGTCCATGTAAAGAGATTTCAGAGGTCTGGGAATTCAAAGCATCAAAACCCCACTGTGCTGCACATGCAGGCCAGATCCTGAAGAGGCTTAAAAGTCAGCAGTGTGGAAACAAGGTGGTTCTCCTCAGGCTCTCTGCTTGCAAGGCGACGGGAGCAGAGCAGCAGGAATCAGCAGCAGAGCTCCCACGATGGGGGGAGAAGCATTGGGAACTGTGGAGCAGTTGCCAGGAAGGCTCTCGCCCCGTGCTCTCGGCACGTAGCTGGGTGAGAAGGAACAATGCAAAAGCCAAGGGACTGATACTTACCCCGGGCTCTAGCTTTACTGATGGTGCTGGAATAACCCAACCTGACAACAGGGAAGGGAGGAGAATAAAAGCCCACTGAAAGCAATTCTTCCTGGCCAGTGATCTCAGGCAGCCATTTACACCTGTACATAGCGAAAATAAGATGCTGTGTTGCTGACCTGGGAATGTTGCACTCAGTATTGGTTGGGGTCTAAGAGATGCAAAAGAAAGGATGCAGCCCCGTGTCTGGAGGATTTCTTGCTTATGCAGCTGTAAGAACATTCTCTTCCCTTCAGCCTTTTTGATTTAAAAGGAAGAAACTCTACAGTGTTGCACAAACTATCCCAACACGTAAGGCAGGACAGGCTCCAGCTGATGTCCAACATGGAATTTTATCACTGCTTTGAGTAAGACTTAACAGCTGAACTAAAAGTTTTCCTACATTCAAATGGGAGGCAGTATCTCAGGATGGATGGGAGGTATCTCAGGATGGGGGTTGTTTCAAACAGAGCAAAGACAGACTTACAACAGTCTTATTTATGCAACAGAAGTATTGATAGAGTTTAAAAAATGAATAGATTTAAAAATCTAGGTTTTACTTCTTGCACTTTGCAGCACTTTGTATTTTACCCTGGCTGGCCATTGGTTGTTTGCAGGAGCTGGGAAAAGAGAAAGCCCCATCATCCCACACTCACAGCTGAGCAACATGGTGAGATGATGTTAAACTTTTAGGAAGTCTTAGGATAATTCAGGTCAGTTTCTATGCAACCTCCAGCTCCAAGCAGGGTCAGCTCTCAGGTTGCTCAGGACTTTACCCACACAGGTCTTGAAAACCTTGAAGATCAGACCCTTCAGAGCCCCTCTGGACATCTTGCCTCACTGCTTGATTGGCCTCAAGGTGAAAAAGTTGTGGCAAAAATACAATCTCAAGGTCCACACTAGGACTGTGAGAAGGACACATGCTCAATCCCCAGCCCAGAGCATTGCCAACCAGCCTCAAAAGCCACACATCTGGTCCCCATGCCTGTAGACTGGCAGTGTCACCTCTCCCTGCCTAAAGGGCACAAGGTGACAGCTGCTCCTCTGAGCACATTCCCACCTCAAGGAAAAGCAGCAGAGAGACCAAAGCCAGTTGCCTGACAGCATGGAAGCAGCTCAGAAGCTTCTCCAGCAGCTCTTCATTTCACTGCAAAGCCACATTCTCCCCTCTCCCTGCAAACTTCTCAAGAGTTTGCATTGAGCTAATCCCTGCAAAAGCTGCACATAAAAGGGAAGATAAAGCTATTTCTCTTCTTCAATTCCTTCTAAAGACCAGCTGATGCATTTGAAGTTTCTCTGGAAAACACATGAGCTTGCCATTATTGCTTGCAGTGTGATTTTTACAGCTCCCAGGGCTTGATATAGAATGAAAAGAGACCACGTGTCTCCAGCAAGTTTTGCATTGACTCTGGTTCACCACTAAACAGCATTTTTCCACAAACAGGATCCAGAGCAAGCCACACACCAGCAATGACATAACCAGCATCACCACACTGGTTCAAAACCAGTGAACTGAGCCCAGCAGCTCAGGTCAGGGTAACACAGAACCATCAGCACTGGCTTCATGAGGTCCATCCACAGGCTGCAGCATCACGACTGCTTTCACTGATGCTTTGGGTTAATTCACACCACCACAGTGAGCCAGCCCAGAGAGTGGTGTGGTTGCCTCCTGAAGCCAAAAGGAAAATCCCCTCTGGGAGCTTTTGGACTACTAAAATGCAAAGGGGGAAAGCACTCACCTGAAAAGATGTAGGGATGCAGACAATTGTCAGGTTCTCCTGCTTAACACGCTCAGCTGTAGGCAAAGAAGCAGAAGCCTGGGTTGGTTTGTTGCAGAAGGAAATAAAACCACACCAACTTTCACTTTAAGAAATCTCAGTTCAGAACAGCCCCTTTGAATCACTGCAATTAATTGCTTGGCTTGCAAATAACTCAGTCATGCTCAAAATGCAAACAGGTGCCACCCTGCTCAGTTTCTACAGTCAGGAATGTTTAAACACCCACCCTGGCTCAGCCCAAGACATCACAAGTCATTAACCTTTGAGTCTCCAGCAGCCGAGGAGCCTCGTCAGCAAATTGTCACCTGGGAAATGAGCCCCACTCCCCTCTCTCACTCCATTAGACAGGTTCAGCTGTGCTCCTTGTAAACAGAGAGCTCCAGCAGCTGTCTGAAAGGTTTTCTGGCTTGTTGCCTTGGGGACATCACATCCATTTATTAGAGAACATTAAAATATATGGCAGGGAAAGGACTAATAAAATACAGTATTCCATTAAATGGAAGGAAATATTTCCTCCCCCAGGTTAACCTCAAATGACTAAAATCTATTACTAAGATATCATTACAGACAAAATGTTATTTTAGTAATTACCATACTCAGGCATAAGCCAACAGCCTGAGACTCAGCAAAAGCTCTTGCACTACAGCAAGCAGACAGGCTCCATGCTTCAAGGTAATGCTGGAAGGACTGAGGATGCAATACATGAGGTTGGATGTTGTTACAACCCACACCCCAGCACTAGTCCATCCAGTAGACATGAAAAAAAATCAGATTTTGCAGCCTGGATCAGTCAATGCACTTTAAATACTCTACCCATTTATTTAGAGAGACTGATTCTGTGTTAGAATTGGGAGTGGTTGCACTACTGAGCCAAACCCAGAAAGCTGAACCACAGCTCCCAAATCATCTCCCAGGGAAATAAGTTTTATTACACACACAGCATGGGGTGATGCCTTAAGTTGCACAAGGGGAGGCTGAGTCTAGATGTCAGGGAGAATTTCTTTACTGAGAGAGTAGTTAGGAGCTGAAATGGGCTCCCCAGAGAGGTGGTAGAATCACCCTCCCTGGAGGTATTTAAAAACTGTAGATGAGGCACTTCAAGACATGGTCTAAAGGGCATGGTGATACAGATATTGATAAATATGTTTTATTTTATTGGGCAGTAATGTTGACAGTTGGACACAGTGATCTTGGAGGTCCTTTCCAACCATCATAATTCTGTGATTTTATTTTTTTTTTTCTAGGATTCTCTGGGTGCTCAGGGGCAGGCACAGCACCAGCTCTGCTGTATCTCTTTGAAGCAAAGAACTCGCTGTGCTCAAACCTCAGCCCCTCTCACCCACAGTGGGTTGGGGGACATCCAAGAAAGACCCTTCCCAAATGACAGGGCCGATTCTGCACTCCCAACCCATCACAGCACCCACCACTGCTCTGTCTTGCATCTAGGGAGAATGAAGCAGAAGGAGGTACAGAACCTCCACTGGCAGATCTGCCCTAGGGCTGAGCACCCTTTGAAGGAAGCTTAAACCTCTGTGCCCTCTGTAATGAAGCCTGAAGGGTAATTACCCTCATGTTCAGGTTACAAAATTGCATTTGCCTCACTGAAATATTTTGCTGAAGTTTTCTGATTCACACCTCCTGCAGGTTTGCACTGGGGGGGCAAGCAGTCAAATCTAGCTGTAGGGTATATAAAAAAAAAGAACGCCGTGGGATTTCACTCCTCATTTTCATTACATCTCAGCAGGACCCTCAGTGTGAATAACACGGATGTGAGGGAGCAGCATCAGCTGCATACAAATGGGTTAAAGGAAGCAGAGCAGCTGCATGGCCCAAAGCCACAAAGCAAGTCAGGACTGATCAGAGCTGGAAAGAAATGGTGGGGTTTATTTCCAGTTTGTGGTGGGTGCCAGTAAAACCCTTTGCCAGGCTGTCAGGGGAGAACAGGTGGCAAATCATTACCTCCTCAGGACTGCATGCAATAAATTTGGAATACAAGACCCAGTTTTAACCTTCAGCTTCGAGGAGGACACAGCAGTCGGTGAGCAGACCACTGAGCTTCAAGTCAGTACCCAGACAATTTAGCCTGCTTTTCCAAGTAGTTGGGACAGCTGGACATGAGGACTTGCTGCAGTGGGAGGGACACAAAGGGGAGCATCCTACCTAATCGATGCACCGCATGGACAATTGTAGAACCACTTCCAATCCCAAGGACTTGATTGTTCTGTAGATCAAAGAGAGACAAGAGAGCTGTTACTGGGAACTCAGCACAAGGGCTTTTCTCCTTCTCCCAGTAGATTTGGCCTTACAAAGACATGCAAGAGAAGCCTTGCCCAGAGATGCATGCCCAACACAAGTTTTAGCAGCCAGCAGGCAGGGAAGGGAAGACACTGCACCAGTGATGGGACAACCACTGTAGGCAGTGAAGGGATTTTAAGCAACTTGCCCCCTCCCCGAAGGACAGGTGCTTGCTAAATACTACCCTGGTCTGACTCTCAGGGTGTTCAATGCATGCTGGCTGCTGGCACTCCATGCAACTTCTCCTGCCGGAAAGCTGGGAGCTTCAGACAATACCACAATGGAAGAAGCTGAAACAACCTCAAGATAACATCTCCCACGGAAGCCACACAGTAAAAGCATGGGTTTGCTGCCAATAGTATTGTCAGTAAACAGCACGGCTGCACCACTGGCCAAAGCAAAGAGCACAGCAGCCAACCCTAGAGAGTAATAAAAACCACTCTCCAAAATGGAGTATTTAACTGCCTATGTGAGAGCCCAGAGACACTTTGGAAGATGGGTGAGCCTGGCAGTGCATGTTGAAGAGGATCACATTTTAACCACAAGCTCAGCCCTGGCCTTTCTCTGCTTATGGTCCAGTTCAAGGAGGATCACTACTGTTACATCAGGACACAATTCCAAAAGGTGCTGTAGGCTGAGGGTGGATGGGTGCAACTGTGTTTTACTTCTGCAAGAGGATATTCTGTGATGTCAGCCCCAGTTTATTATCAGCTCAGTCTTCTAGCAACCCAGACCTACCTTCAGTGTCTTGCACACTTCCAATTTTCAGCATATGCTGGATGGGCTCCAAAGCTTAAATTGATTTAAGGAGGCCCAAGATCACTACAGAGACCTCAGATGAGAAAGACTTCAAGCCAGCCAGAGATGCAGGCACAGAGCTGCTGTGTATTATCCCTTGGACATTAGACAGGTCTCTTCTCCATGTGCAGCAAATGCAGAGTTCAGCAGTGGTGAAAAAGCCACACCTGAACCATCTGAAATCTGACTGTCATGCAAGCTTGCCTGGAAAGGTGAAGCTCAAGGCAGGTCACGCTCCTCTGGAATTAATTATTTTCCTTGCTTCTGCAGGTTAAAAGCTTAAAAAAAACAAAAGTTCTCCAAAACCCAGCACACAACCAGAGGCTCAGCTTATAACCCAGCCCTTGATAAACACTGTGACTCTACAAAAGATGGGGAAGGCACCAAACCACAGCTGCAAGCCTGCAACATTGCCAGCAGAAACCCAAGAGCTCCCCAGGTTTCTCAGTTCCACCTGCCCAGGAGGCAGAGGAAGGGACAAGCAGAGCTGCACAGAGGCCAGCAGGACATGGGCAGTACCAGTGTTCCCAAAAGACTTGTGTTTTCTGGAATTAGGCAGTTTTTCTTCTCTTTGCCCTCATTTCTAGAGGGTGGGACAGCTTCCTGGAGCAGCTGAGTGCCCTAAAGGGATAGGCAAAGCCTCAGCATCAGCCATTCCATTGTAAGATGTCACAAAGATCCTGCCCCATTGATGGCAATAAACTTAAAAGGCATTTATCAGTGAGGAGGGGTAAAACACCCTCCCTCAGGTGTTGGCAAGACCTTGTGCTATGTGGGTTTCCCAGAAAAACAGTTCAAGTCAGTTTAAACTGGTGCTGTCCCAGCTCCTGCCTTACCATGCTCCCAATTCTCCCTCCTCAGCTCCAAGCACAGTCAGACCAGGGACAAAGCCAGGCAAAACCCATCCACTTTTTAAAACAGGGGCAGGGCAAGCATTGGCAAGAAGCAGAGCATGAGGTCAGTGTGCAAAGGGCAAGACCAGCTCACAGCAATGAGGAGCAGCACCTCATGCAAAAAAAAAAAACTTATGTCGCAGGCTGTTTACTAAAACCACAGCAAATAAAACCAAGGCACTGAGCCACAGCACAGCTGAGGACACACAGATGGACTCCATGACTGGAGTCTGCAGGAACCAAAGCTTTGTCCCTGCTAACCCAGGCACAGAGGAACGGGGCCCAACGTTGGATGCCGACCAGGCCATCCCCATTGAGTGGCTGTCAGCAGCACCACAGAGGTAAGTCCAACAATAGTTTCCATGAGTAGGTTTTACTTGGGCAAAGAGCAGGAGATAAACACTGTGTGATTTTCAAAGTTTCCTCTTATTAATGCTCAGCCTTCTGAGGCACCAGGACCTACAGCTCTTGCCCACCTTTTAATTTCTAGCAGGGCCTGCCTTTGGAGCTGTTGTATAAATGCAAAGCCAGCTTTCCCCAAGCAGCTTAAGGCTCTAAAGCCCTGAGCCAGCCCTGCTCCTCTGAGCCATCACAGCAGAACATCCCAGTGTCCGAGGTTGGTCATCTCTGTGTCCACTCCAGCAGTGAGGGACTCTGCTCCTACAGCTGCCTGGGGACAAGTGCTGTGGGTAAACACACCAATCTGGCTCAAATCAAAAAAAGAAAAACAAAACATAAAGAGAAAAGAAGTTCCTCCCTCCTAATCCTCCTACCCACAGGTTTTACATCTGCTGGAGGCAGCAAGAAGAGCTGCTGTGTGGGCACAAGTAGCATTGGGTGTCACAGAGGACACCAAGCAAGGAGCCTGATAAGCACCAGTACCAAGCCCCTGGTGCCACGGATTTATGGCACAGTTAAGCAGAAGAGGTTTGGTCAGCATAGCTGAACCCTGAAGTCAGTGCCATCTCCCATGTGCAAGGAAGGGAGTCTGCAGCTCTGCTTTCCGAGACTACATTGCTCCCTCTGCTAACAGAGATAGCTCTAACCACTGAACACAAACCTATCTGTTACAGACAGCAGCTAAGCCCTGACAGTGCAAACTGAAGGGGAAACAGGTTTTCTTTGGCAGCTGAGACCACCTAACTCCTTGGTGGTGACTCTAACCTGCATCTCCACCACTGCTACAAGCCAGCTTGCATGGCACGTACTGCACTCTCACCCTATCTGCTGTCTATTTCACTTAATGAGCATGAATAGCCAGGCACTGAACTTTAATCAGCTGGGACACGGCCAGAAACGTGATTCGAAGTTAGCTTGACCACAAAGCAATGCAACAGCCAGCTATTTCACTAGGACACTCCAAAATTAAAGTCACAGTTTAGCCCAAACCAAGAGCACACCCTGCTTTTGATACCCCCAAGCAGCAGTGGTGCCTCAGCTGCACACCTTGTGACACAAATTCTTCCTCCTTTAATCCCTCCACATGCAATTTCAGGGCTTGCTTTGGGTAAGAAAGTTTTTTTATGCAACTGCCAGTCCATCCCCCATAGCTCCTCCACCCTAAGGACAACTTTTGGGAGGGGGAGGAGGTGTAGGTCTCAGATAGCTGTCCCCCTCCAGGCAGCTCCAGTATGCTTGGGGTAAGGAGAGGCTGCAAAACAAGTGAAACATTTATGGGAAACCAGGGAAGCCACCGAAAACCAGACCTCAAGATGCCAATGCCACAGAGGGGAACAGGGAGAAAAATGAAATATTTTTCACCCCCCCAGACGGATAACTTCTACCTCCTTGGCAGCAACCCTTCAACTGTTTCATCATACTGTTGCAAAAGGATTTGCACAGCAAGCATTGCGATAACCCACCCCGTGACTTTAACCACTGATCTTCCAAGCATTTGCAATCAGCCTGTCACAAACATGAAGCAGCTCCAGTCCTATATGAGCTTCAGGGGGTTTATTAAAGGGTTTGCTGCTGTTTCCCTCCCTGAAAAGGACAGGGCATGACCCCCTGGTTAGAGGCTATTGCTCCTTGCTTGGGTCCTCGGACACAGGGTGCGGCTTCAGAGCACCCTGGACTTGGAGAAAGGCGCAGGACACGGTGCTAGCCTGGACTCCCATCACAACCCAGCTCGCAGGAGGGTGCACGGTAGAAGTTTAGAGGTGTAAGATGTTAGCCCAAACTCCGGTACACCGTGCTGAGCCGGGAAAGGCACAGAGCAGCTGCCTGGGAAGCAGGGACCGGCGCGGGAAAGGGGTTTTCTCTCTTCTCCCCAGACTTAAGGAGCACAGTCCAAGCAAAGGAGGAAGAGGCTCAGCAGAACCCAGCTGTGCATCCCCGGGGTCCCCTCCTTGCACTCCGGGACCGTCCGTGCTTTGTGGGGAGGGAGGGGTCCGTGCACCCCACTACCCATCCATGCACCCCAGGGCTGCTCCGTGCACTGGAGGAGTCGGTGCAACCCAGAGTCCGTCTGTGCACTGCGGGGCTCCGTGCACCCCACGGCTCCTCCATGAAACCTCGGGGACACTTCGTGCACTTGGGGGCTCCGCGAACCCCGGGGATACTCCGTGCACTGGGAGGCTCCATGCACCCCCCAGCTGCTCCATGCACTGGGAAGCTCCGTACACCCGAGGACACTGAGCGTTTGGGGGCTCCGTGCACCCCACAGATTCTCCATGCACTGGGGTCTCCATGCACTCCGGGGACACTCCGCGCATTCGGGGGCTCCGTGCACCCTCAACGGCTGCTCCACGCACTTCGGTGCTCCCTACACCCCGTGGCCACTCCGTGCCCCGGGGATCTCCCTGCACACCCCGGAACGGGGCTGGGTTCCAGGCCGCCTCACCTGGACGTGCTTGTCCACCGCCGCGCAGGCGGCCAGCCTCTTGGCCTCCTCTGCCATGGTTCCGCCCAGCCGCCCGCGGGCCAAGGTTCGCCTCCCCGCTGCCGGCCGTGCCCGGGCCCTCCCCGGTGGCCGGGCCAGCAGGGGCGTGCTGCGGAGCGCGCCCAGCCGGCCGGGGAGCCGCATCCCGCCCCGGCCCGCCCCCGGGGGGCTCTCCCGCATGGGCTGGAGGCCTGGGCTGAGCCGACTCTCCCTTCCTCCTCCTCCTCCTCCTTCTCCCCCTGCTGCTTCTGCTGCTGTTTGCTGCTGCGGGAGTCTGGGACTTGTAGTGCTGGGAGCCGCGAACTACACCTCCCACAATGCACGGCCGAGCTTGGGCTGCGCGTTCCTCCCGCGACCCCGGAGCGGGGTGTTTTAGCGATGGATGTAAGTGTAGATGTATCGATACATCGTGTCTGCCAAGGCTGAGGCTTTGGCATGAAGTGCAGAGGAATGGGAAGTGTTCCAGATGGAAGGGCTGGGCGAGGAGAGGGGGTGGCAGGGGAGCCCCAGCCCGGCAAGGCAGTGAGCTCAGGGGGCGAGTTGAACTCTGCCGGGGCGTCTGGAAAGGCTAAGGAAGAGCCTCGCTTGGGCTTTCACTCAAACTTAGTAGCACGATCTTGCTCAGAGGTTTTTCGGGGTGGTGAGGGGTCAAGGACTGGTGAGCCAAGGCCCGTGCCAGCTGGGAGTGATGCTGTGTTGCAGGACTCACAGGTAGGAACTTGGCCACAACAGCAAACGCTGGTCCTCAGAGCACACCGTTACCAACCTGCACTCACTCATCCTTATCCCACCCTCTAAAAGGTTCCATATAAATCTGTTCGGGAGCAGAGAACATTTTTTTTTCCATCGTGTTTTTCTCCTCTATCCCGGGCAGGCATCTGTTCATGAAAAACATCAGAGAGAGAAACTTTCAGGTACCTCAGCACAAGCATTTTCCATCCTGGGAGCCACATTAAGCCCATACATAGGAATCTGTTTTACTGCAGGCTGCAGTCCCACCAAGATGGATGAGAACTACAGGAATTTACCCCTTAAAATTCCCACCGAGATCAGGCTGCAGTGCATGGAGGATAACTTTTAATTCACTCAAAAAAACCCAACCCACTGTTGTTGTGTTTTTTTAAGTCTGTGCATGACTGACTGGTTTTGCTGTGTGACTCAGTGATTTTGCTGTGGTTTTTAAGGGCTAGAAACGTTTTGTTTTCCCTGGGTTGGCACACAGGTCTTTGAACAATAGGGTGGTGATTCAACAAAGACTCCATTATCATTACCCAGGCTTATCTCAGCATGGGAGGGCCTCACCTTTCTGTACAGAGCAGGTGACTTGCTATTAAGAGCAGCACATGAAGCCTGGACAATCATTTCTGTTTTCTGCTAGCTGGCAGTGATCTTTCCTGCCAGTCTCACATTTGGAAGTGTAAACACATGCACTGATCAATGCTTCAGAAAGAATCAGACCTAAGAAGTGTTCTTCCACAACACAATAAAGGTGAAACTGAAGGAGCAGATGACTGGGTTGAGTGTTACTCAGTGTCCTAAATGTTTGACTGCTGCCTGGAATGAAAAAACAGGTTGTAGAGTGCTTCAGGAAGCCCATCCTTACATGTGGGAATCTCACAAATCCTACTGGAGCGAGGAGGGTTAGTCCAGAAGTGAAGCATGGGGCCCTCAGCCTGCTGATGTCCTCACAGCAATGGCTGATGGCTTTGGCTTGAAATACCTTGCAGTACACCTGGCTGGAGGAAGGCAAACATTTCCACTTGCAGATAACAAGGCTTTCTGAGAGCAGTTTATGTGAATCTGCCGGTGAGTAAGTTCCGGCGAATGCAATAAAATCTTTTATTTATGATGTGCCCTGCCCATGCACAAAACCAGGGTGCTGGACATTTTAGAAATTAAGTTTCAGCACCAACCAGCTCTGTCTGCAAAGGGCTCTAGGTCCTTTTGAACAAGCCTGTGTCTGTCCCATGACAAAGCCTCCCTGGGTGCCAGCTCTCATCCTCTCTGCTTCAGCATAGAGGGAGCTGTTTGAACCTGCTTTGAACAGACATTTTGCTTGTCAAACAGGGTGGTAACTGTGAGGTTAACCCCAGCAACATGCCACAGAGATGAGCAGATCACGGGCCATCAGCCTGGCTGAATGATTCTGGGCTCCAAACTCTGCATCTGAGGCTGAA